>NW_008678639.1:28439-33303 GCF_000695815.1 Acanthisitta chloris
ATGCACCTCTTCCCCCGTGGGTTGATTTTGCACACCTGCCTCTCCAGCTCTGCCTGGCTGTAGGAAACACCCCGAACAACTGGAGAAATGGGAAGATTCTCTGTCATTCTGTAGAGAAAAGGTTTCTCCAGGTTTTTCTCCTTAAAGAATTTGTCCAGTGGGAGAAGAGAAGGTCCCAGAGCATTCAGACTCCCAGCTGCACTGGAGAGAGGAAGTTTTTTTCCTTTTCTCCAACTAATAATAAAAAACCCAAACAAACCAGGAACTCAATGTTTCTTCAGTGAAACTCACCCCACAGACAGGAAGTCCCTGAAGATGAGTTTTAAGTCTGCAGCACAAAGTCACCCCATGCAAAGCAATGCATACGGAAAAAACAACCCTAATTATACACACAACATGACAGGATTTAGTTCAGCTGTTATCAAACAAAAACCCTCAGACTCAGTGCGAGCCAATACCTTCAGAGCAGCATCCAATGCTCTGCAGCACTCAAAAAGGCAAGAAGAATATTTTAAAGTGCAAAACAGAAGTTACAGCACTACAAAAATTTATTATGCAATTCTGGTGTCACTGCTAAAAAAGGGAGAGTACACACAGCAAAGGCAAATTGAGAGGGGACAAAGATAAATATGCAGCAGCAGCCACTCAGAAAACACCAAATAACTCAGATTTGCAGCTGAAAAAGGAAAACAGAGGACACAACAGTTTCTATAAAGTCATGAATGATGTGGAGAAACAGCAGACAATTGTTACCTCTCACTGCACACGAGAGTGTTTGATGAAATTACTGAGCAGTGGACTTTGAAAAGAAACAATAACCACATTAAGCTGCAGAGCTCAGTGCCAGAGATACTGGGAGATCCAAAGCGGAAATGGATTCACAGAGCAATTAGACATACAGCTTTTATACATCCATCAAAGGACTTAACAACCCTGATGCAATCACCAGCTCATTACTGGAAAGACATACAGAAGGAGGATTATTCCTGCCTACCTGCCAACAACCCAACGCTACGCCAGCTCGTTCCTTGGGCTCACCAAAGTACAGTTGCTGGTGCGAAACCCTCCAGAATCAAACAATTCAGATCAGGTATTCTTACAGACTGTGCTCTGCAGCAGCATGCCTTAACACTCTCCAGCAGCACTGCCATGGCTGCTCTCTTCTCCCCGTGTTTGATCCTGACATTCCCTATGGGTAGTGTTTCAGTCAGGTCTCCAAGATCCCACTCCCCAGACCAGTTTGCAGTTGATTACCACAGTGTTCATCTGCTGTTTCTCATTTATCCTGCTCTAAGTGCACACCACACAAAGCCCTGGAGAACTGCACAGCCACACAAGCAGTAAGGATGGGTTTGGTGTCCTGAGCTGTATCACTATTGATAAGGCAACACTAGATCAGGACAGGGAGGACCAACAACCTTCTGGAGACGCCTCTCCCTTCAAAATTACAAGCAGAAGCTCCAAACCAGGCTTTGTCTGCCAGACAGAAATCAGCAGTGACAGCTTTTTACCCGGTCACAGCGAGAGGGACTGTCCCTGGTGGCAGATCAAAGCAGGGGTGACAGCAGCTCTGCGCTGGAAGTCTTTAAAGACGTGAGATGTGAAGAGCTGGTTGCCACAGAGGCTCAGCATGCCATGCTCCAGGCCAGCAGCCTCTGGGATCAGCCAAGAGCCAGAGCTATTTGCCACACAGCACTGCATGACATGCCAAGACAGCTTAATAATTGATGTTGGTAAAAGCAGGATCTATTTCTCATTCTGACCCCTCTCAGCAGCATGAGGCTACATTAACTCCACTGTGCTGAGCACACTGCCAACATCACTATTTTATAAATGTACATTAGCTAGAAGTTTTATGGACCTGGACTTAAGCTGTACACATGGAGAAGGTAAAGAGCTTTCTAAATAGAGTTAGAGAACTTTCCCCAAATCCAGGTAAAAGCAGCAGACCTACCATCTTACTGCAACTCATTCTTTTAGACCAAAATGTTATCTACCTCGACTTTGGTAAAGCGCTTGACACCCACAGCATTCTCCTGGAGAAACTGGCTGCTCATGGCTTGGATGTGTGCACTGCTCACTGAATAAAACCTGTCTGATGGCTGGGCTGAACGTGGGGAATGGAGCTAAATCCACTGGGGCTGAGGGGTGTTCCCCAGGGCTCAGTGTTGGGGTCAGCCCTGTTTAATATCTTTATGAATGATCTGCATGAAGGAATCAAGTGTACCCTCAGGCAGTTTGCAGAGTTGCAAGTTGGGTGGGAGTGTTGAGGGCAGAAAGGCTCTGCAGAGGAATCAGGACAGGCTGGATTGACAGGATGAGGACAATTCTATGAGGTTCAACAAGGCCAAGTACCAGGTCCTGTACGTGGATCACAATGACCCCATGGAACACTCCAGGCTGGGGGCAGAGTGGCTGGAAAGTGCCCAGAGGAAAAGGACCTGGAGGTGCTGGCTGACAGTGACTGAACATGAGCTTGGTGGCCAAGAAGGCCAGTGGCACTTGGCTTGTATCAGCTCTAGTGTGGCCACAGGACCAGGGCAGTGACCATCCCCTGTACTGGGCACTGGTGAAGCACCTCAAATCCTGTGCTCAGTTTTGGACCACTCAAGACAAGACAGACATTGAGGGGCTGGAGAGTATCCAGGGAAGGGAACAAAGCTGAGGAAGGGGCTGGAGCACAAGGAGCAGCTGAGGGAGCTGGGGGAGCTCAGCCTGGAGAAAAGGAGGCTCAGGGGAACCTTCTCTCTACAACTCCCTGACAGGAGGTGCAGTCAGGTGGGGCTCCCGGGGAACAAGGGACAGGACCACAAAAAAGAGCCTCAAGTGGCACCAGGGGAGGTCTAGCTTGGATAATAGGGAAAATTTCTCCATGGCAAGTATTGTCCAGCCCTGGCACAGCCTGCCCAGGGTAGTGCTGGATTCACCATGCCTGGAGGCATTTAAAAGCCGTGTGGATGTGGCACCTGGGGACACAGTTAGTGGTGGGACTGCCAGTGTTGGGGGAATGGTTGGACTCAATGATCTTAGAGATCTTTTCCAACCTGAATGATTCTATGAAAATAAATTAAGACATTCCAGCTGTTTTAATGCTTTAGTACTTTGTCTCCACTTTACAAGCTTTCCTAATTACGTGTTTTAACCCAGACACACACAGTGTCCATTCTCTCCACACACACCCCTGACCTCAGAGGAGATTTACCCTCCACATCTCCTCCCTTTGCCTGTGTGAGAGCACTCGATGCAGAGCGAAAATAATCGCATTATGTCACATTGTTCAAGACCTGACAGATAACCTTTGTGCAGCCATTTCCACCACCTTCATCTCCAAAACCAATCCAACAAACAGAGCACAGAACACTCTGTGTGCACTGCCAGGTTGGGATAAGGAGGGGAGATACAGAGATGAATGTATCAGTGCTATTGGGAAGATTATTCCCCACCTGCCCCCAAAGTGTCACATTAGTATGTTTGAGAAGGAGGATGATGGTAGGAGAGTGCACAGGGTGAAGGAAAATGCAAGGCAGGAAAGGAAATGCCAATATTTCACATTAAGCATCTCAGAAAACCACAAAACAGCCATAAGGGGGAGGGCCAAGAAATAATGTATCTCCAGTGCCAGATCTTTTCAGTGTTGTCACATTTCAAGTCTCCAGGCTAAATGGGCACTTTCAACCCAGAAGATCCCTAAGCACTTTAGAAGCTTTAGGAATTGCACTACTGAGAGGAGCTTTCATCAGGAACCAAAATCCAGCTACTGAAACAGGACATCCAGCAACACTTCATGGCGAGTGAGGGACTGGCTAGAACAGGAAATACTGAGGACAGTGTTAACACCAAGTGTGGATTTTGACCAGACCTATCAGTACTGACACTCTGACACTCCACACTCTTTTTCTATTATCTTTCATTACAACAAGCACCCAAAGCCAGCACAGCACAAAGCACCCAGAGCACCTCCAAAGCACCACAGTGACTGAAGAGACACTGCTCAGGCTGCTGCTCTCTGAACACAGACCCATTTCTCCAGCACACTGGCAGAGCAGGGATTCATCCTACCACAACCTGGGTCAGGCTGCTGGTGTGCAGCACCACAGGGACATGAAGGCACAGGACCTTTTGTAGGCCACAGCTCTGTCCCAGCTGGAACAGCCTATCCTGCACACAGGCACCCGCTGCTTCTCAACACTGCCTGGACCCAACCCCACCTTGCCAAGAGCTCAGCTACAGGACACCTTGCACCTGGAGTTTGTCCTCTGGGCATTTCCCTCAGCGCTGCCTGACTAAAGCACTCCCAGCACAACCACCAAACCAACCTGGCAGCTGAGCCCATCTCAGGGACAGGGACACCCTGCATCTCCACTCCCAACACAGACACCAAACCAATCTGGGGACAGGGACACCCTGCATCTCCACTCCCAGCACAGCCACCAAACCAACCTGGGGACAGGGACCCCCTGCCATCTCCACTACCAACACAGACACCAAACCCAAGCTGGGGACAGGGACACCCTGCCATCTCCACTACCAACACAGACACCAAACCCACGCTAGGGACAGGATCACTCTGCCATCTCCTCTCCCAGCACCGACACCAAACCAACCTTGGGGACAGGGACACTCTGCCATCTCCTCTCCCAGCACTGACACCAAACCAACCTTGGGGACAGGATCACTCTGCCATCTCCTCTCCCAACAGACACCAAACCAACCCTGGGGACAGGATCACCCTACCACAGTCACACTCCCTGGCACGCCACGAGGACCCTCAGAGCCAGCTGTCCCTGTGACACACCACGCTAGCGGCGCAGGGAGGTGCCACCAACCCCACCACGCTGCTGTGGGGGGCAGCACACCCTGCGCG
>NW_008678640.1:0-2702 GCF_000695815.1 Acanthisitta chloris
AAGGTACATAGTATACTATGTTTTTATTCTATTGCTTTGATCTCTTTTACTGAAGCATTGTTTATGGTTTAGTTGGCATTGATGATGTTCATAGTATGCAGGCAGAATTGTGTGGCCAGAAGGAATGTTATCTGTCACAAATTATCCATCTTAAATTACCTATTTCAGCCTACCATGCTATTTTGTATTTTTGAAGTATTCCCAGAATTGTTCCATCCTGACTGAAGTTATACCTCTGAACACTTTTAGTTTCAAAAATCTCTCACTTTGCCCTGGGTTTGATTAAGTCTTTACCCTTTACTCCAAGTTTAATTAACTCAACCTACATCAAAACCAATAAGCATTATGGAGCAGAGTTCAGATATCATTAAATGATGCCTCTTACTTTTGCCTCAGTCATTTAAGGCCTTTAATTACTGCAGAAATATGTACAAGAGCAATGTATAAAGTACACACTTTTTGGCTAATATTATTAATCAAGCTTTTTCTATAGGGTAGGGACCTCTTGTCTATGCTTAATTAAAATGAAGCAACAAATATTCCAAAAGAACAGAACTTCCTGCTAGTAATCTGGCTGTTCACAAAACCCACACATAGATCTGTTACAAACTGGTTTCCCATTGGTTTTCTCTGGTGATTTGGAATTGTTAGGTGGGAAAAACAATATTCTTGTGTTAAGTAGATCCTACATTTCTGAACACAAGCCAGCAGTGATCTAAAAATCCTCATGTTTTCTAAGTCAATCAGTGTTTCAGATAGAAAACAAACAAGCAAAGAAAGAAAAACTGAGAGGACAGTGTAAGAACAGTTGCCAACCAAATAAATGTAAATGAGCTACAATGGACAGACTGCTTTGTGCTATGGTTTAGCTGCTTTTTATTGCACCAATAAAGATCTGAAAAAGGTCAGTAATCTGTTGTGCTACAGACACACCCAAAGGCTTTGCAAAACAACCAAGAAAAATCTGTGAGAAGGAAAACATGGGGGTAGATAAACTGGTTTGCCTGAGGGTGAACGACAGGTCCCATAATGAACACTGGGTTTCCCATTCTAGTACCCCTCCGGAGTTCACAGCCTGTTAGGTCTTTCATCCCTCAGACTCCTTAAAAATAAAAGAAGATTGAGAGGTGACTTGATTATAGTGTAGATAGAGTTACTTCACAGGGCGAAAACACTGGCTACTGAAGTGCTCTTTAATCTGGAAGACAAAGGCTTTACTAAGTATAATAGCTGGAAGCTAAAGTCAGACAATTGCAAATGAGAAATAAAATAAGCGTCTTTACACAGAGAAGGTGATTAAACTGTGGGGGGAAAATGTATCAGAAGAATTCAGAAGTTTCCTATCAATTAAAGGTTTCTGTAGCATTTTCAGCCGAAATAAAATGCAAAATTTCAAAAGAAAATCTTTGTCTGGTAACACGTGTGATTTTTGATGAAAGCAGAATCTTTCATCTGTGAAATTTTTGTTTTGTTTACAGTTGTCTAGATTTTCTTTCACCAGCTGCTACACTCAGATTAAAGAGAGGTAGACAATATTGCTACTGCATTATATATTTTAATTATTAGTATAGAAGAAGGTGTCCTGGAGTTATGATATTATGACAGAAAGCCTTCAAAAAGCCATTAGCATTTTGGCTGGAGAGGAAACTACAAAAGTTACTCAGTTTCAGAGACTAAAAGGCAAATAATGATAATAAAGATAAAATAATATTTTAAATCTTATGAAAATACTGACTGTATTAATGGCATGTTAAATACTTAAAATGAAAAGAAACTTGGTTTCCAGGTAAAAGAGTGACAATGAGGTGCCTGAAAATATTTGAACTTAGTATTTGTTTGGCATTTTGATTGAATTTGTATGTGTATATGGCTTTGTTTGGTTGGGGTTTTTTTCTTTGAAAACAAAATTTACCAAATACCTCATTTTTTTTAAAAAATAAGAAACTCAGAATGTCTGTTAGGAAACATCTGAATTATTGTAAACTTACAAAAAGTGATACCTCTGCTTTTCCATGTCTTTCCACTGTGGTTTAAAACTTTTCTTCTACCCTCAGAAAAGAGCAGCTTTGATCCTTTTGAGGAAGCTTTACCTTCTGAACTCCAGGACTGGCTAGATCTTAAATACCACTAATGGAGGGTTTGCAGCACTGGATGGGCACGAGTCTTTCTTGTTCTATTTTAACATTTATATTTTTCAGTCGATTCCGTCCTATGGAAGATCAGCCTAAAGACAGTCCCAGAAAAAGCCTGAAATGCTCCAATTAACTGCTCTTATACCGAGAAAACACTGGTCCCAGTTTTGACTGCTTCAGTGGCTTAGATAAACGTGAATCATCCTAGTGCAGTGTCCTGAATGAAAGTGTGAACCTGATCCCAAGCTGTTAAAAGGCTGCAGCTGCATTACTTGTTTGTGCACTGCTGGGAGAGGGTGAGAAGCTGGAGGTGGCAGAAGGGAAATCGCTCTGTTGTGCTGCTGCTTCCATTGTTCTCCTGTTGTAGCCTCATCTCTGTGTCCAAATAAAATGTCAAAAGCTGCAAGAGAAATGCAGAAGCAGAGTGGTTGGAGTGACAGCTCTCCTCAGTGCAGGCAGAAGGTGAGGAGGTAAAGTCATATTTTAGTGCAGAGTATTCATGGTCACTACAGCTGACCACAGCTCCCAGGCTTAGTTAAGAGGGTATGTTTTCCCAGCATTCCTATACTT
>NW_008678640.1:2716-5825 GCF_000695815.1 Acanthisitta chloris
TATATGAAGCCATGCTTATTAACTGACTGAATTTCAAACGAAAAGAATGTGTTGTGCATGAAAAGTCATAATTTTTGCCTTGCACCTGAAAAGTCTGGACCTCTGCTGGCAGGATGTAATTTAGACTGCAAACCCTATGTCTTGCATAGTCCTTCCTGTCCTGCAGCCATTTGTTTGCTCTCATGGGGAAGGATAGCTCCTATGAATAGCTTGTTGCATCCAGGAAGGCATCTCCAGCATGACAGCTATGGGAGGGAGTACTAGAATGGAAATGTAGGAGATGGCAGGTGAAGAATTTTGAAATTTCTCCCTATTAAGAAAAAGGTCATAAAGCATTCTTCTGTCTTGCCCTGATGAACTTAACTGCCCTCTTGAATCAATATTGTAGAAATTATTTTCAGTCTCAGCCTACAACAATTCCAGTTTCTCACTCAAAATATACCAATCTCTGCACTCATAGAAAAGATGACTATAGTTAATTGTCTAGTAAATTGCCTGCCAAAGTTGTGTGGAATAAAAGGTAGAGTAGGAATATCTTTCTGGTCTATGTGCACATTGTCTGTGACCACAAGTTCTTAATCCATGTCCAGAACCCATAGTTGTTAATAACACATGAATAAGAAGGCATAAATATCACATATTGATTAAAACAAATGGAAGAGACATTTACTATGTGTTCTTTAGCTGGAAGAGAATGGGAAGAGAAAGAGGGAGAGATTACAAGGTTATAAATTTTACTGCGGTTCATGCAACTTATTTATAGATATCCAAGAAAGCACAGCTTTGCCACTCGATGACCAAGTCTCTCCTTTTTATCTCATTGTAGAGCCTTAATCATAGAGCATTTTTTGCTAATCAGGCTTGGTTTTTAATATAGTCAGGAAAGTCATACCATGACCGCTCATACTTTAAATTTCATGACAAACCAATGAGAATTCCCTATGTTGGGAAACAGTGACTTACATGATATAACTACCAAACACTGTGAAGGGTTGTGACCACCACATACATTTGCTTCTGTAGTGTTCCTGAACCCAAGTAGTCTCAGTCTGTGGCCAGATGGGACTAGCATCATAGAGAGGATGTGAAGCCATGTTCCTTATTTTGTCTGATTAAATGGGTATGAGACTTTGAAGATTCTAGAGCTGAATATGTTATAACTGGATTTTATGAAGACTTCTGCTAAGATTGTTGCCATTTGTTGATTTGTCTAACAATTCTAAAATTTTGGCAGTGGTGTTAGACACTAAAGAGATTCCTACAAAGGAAAGATTAGTACCGTATTATCCCAATCAATTTGTCTTCCAAACATTAAAAACGAGAAAAGGTAGGGAAAAAGAGAAAGAAGTGGTGAGAGCCCAATGCTTTGAACAAATGAGTGGCTCTGCTACTCATTCCCTTTCACACACACCTGAGATTTCTTTCCAGACACAGAGGTGCAGACCAGATGCAGCTGTGGACTAACTTATGGGTTGTTTCCCTTTGTACTATTTGACTGTTTTCTGTATCATCCATCCACAAGACATCAGCAAGACAAACATTTGCATCATCTTCCTCAGCATCTTCAAGAGCACATGTTACCTTCAGGATGTTACAAGAGGTTCGTAGTCAATACTTTACTGACTTCTTGACAGATTTGGACCTTTTCTCCAGAACTCAGTGGATTGATGTTTGTTTCTCTAAATAGAATCACAGAATCAGTCGGGTTGGAAGGGACCACAGTAGGTCGTCTGGTCCAACCTCCCTGCTCAAGCAGGGTGATCTTATAGCACAAATAACCTTTCTTCTTCCAGATAAGGTCTTTATGCACATATTTCTCAGGGGTTTTTTGGGGACTGATGAGGCATTTTTTAACACTGCACTGTCCAACATAGTGCTAGGGAGTCACAACATGTACAACCTTTTAACTGTCCCAGTCAATATCTTATAGGTGCAGCACAGTTACACTGTAATTTGTCTTAGTATCTCACATTCATGTGATATATAGTTGTACACTGAAATCTGTGTTCTAAAAATACATTAAGTACTGAACATAGTCATTATGCATGGTTAATTCATCACTGGTATAGTAATCTTTGGTTATAGGATATTTTAGTATGGTGTTCATAAGTGCGCAGTCAGATATAATATACCTAGATTTCAAAAGCAAACATTAAACATATCAGCCTGCAGGATAAATGTAAGGATATTCTATGTTGTGCTCCATTTTTTGTAATGACAACTGTCATATAATTTGCAGTGGAACTATTGCATAATTATGCTCTACCATGAAGTGTGTCTTCTCTCAGAGTAAGTTCTGCGGTGATTTCCATTAGATCTCTGTGCTACTGATGATTTTCTGATAGGGTTATCTCCATTCTTATACATTAGCTAAATTATGGCAGAGGAATTTCTCACAGTACAGCATCTTAAAGAGAGAAGAATTGCATTTTTTTTTCTGGCATTCTCAAGAAAAATTTTCTCTTATGTTTTCCTTTGGGATGGCTACATTATAAAAGGATTTCTTCTGCTCTTTCCTATCAGGGGATATGTGTCAATATTTCTCTTTTCTTTTAATTTGCCATTTTAATCTCCTCCTAAGCTTTTATTTTCTGCATTTTTTAACCTCTACAATCTTCTATTTCTCTCCCAGTGTAATATGAACTCTCTTCCTGTCCTTTCTTAACAAAAAGTGAAAAAAGAAAGACTGCTGGTCCAACAGATTCTTCAGAGAAACGTGTGTTTACATTTTAAGGTCTTTGGGAAATGATCCTTCTGTCTTTTATGTTTCACTAAGCATAACACAAGAGTTCAGGATCATGATGAGTGCTTCCTTCTGCTACCAAATTACACCTAAGAAGTGATAGGGTGTGCATATGATGTCTGTGGTTGAAGTCTCCTTATCAACATGTGTGAGGGAGCTCTTTTGAATAACTGAAGAAGACACAGAGCAGGAATCTTATACTGCTTTTAGAGAAATTACTTAGTTCCTCATATAATGACTACTACTTCGGTTCACAGTCCAGTATTCAGGTCTAGTTTGTGAGGTTAAGATTAATTTGATCTGGTTTTAAGGATCTGACCCAGGATCCTCTGTACCTCTGTACCCTCTGCTATCACACCTAAGTTC
>NW_008678640.1:5885-13611 GCF_000695815.1 Acanthisitta chloris
AGAATGAAGTATATTTGTAGTTTTATCAGACCATCAAAACATCCAAAATGGTACTAGGTGTCTATGTTTAGTGATCTGAATCACTTCCTTTAGTGAGTTTTTAAACCTTTTATTTTAGACATCTTTTACTTTGTGTAAAGTCTTGCAAGCAGAATCATATGCAAAATTTCTGTGTACACAGCAATTGCTTATTGGCTAATATGGCTATCAAAGGCTGAGACAAAGATACTACTAAATTAAGCATTTTGATTTTTACCACACTGGTGCAGATATTTGGGGAATTTTTGTTGGTAAGGCAGCTGGGGAAGCACTGGCCTCCATTTCTCTATGAAATGGGTTCATCCTCAGTCTTGCTAAACCACTTTCATTTTTCTCTCTACTTTTTTTCCTTGAGGTTTTATAGCTTTTCATGCCAACATTTCTTATCTGAAACTAGTTAATAGCTTCTTATGAGCACATCCTCACTTCTCCACTTCGTACTCTCTTAATCTGTACAACTTCATAGTCAACTATGCTCAAAGATTAATGTTGACAGCTATGGCTCAAAGTTGACTGGGCCATATCTACACAGCAGAGCTTCACACAGCTGGTAACACCCTTGACCAGGTGGCTAAAGTTGAGTCCTAAGTGTCTAGACTGTCTTTCTGCAATAGACAGAGATGACAAGCCTTTCTGGAAAGTGATTCAGAAGTTTTAGGGTGGAGAAAAGCTTTTGTAGAAGTTTTAAATTATGTGAGATAAATCCCAAATTTACAGATGAAATATGGATGCCTTTCAAACAGATATATGTTAACATTCCAAATCTACCTGACAACCAGCCACTTAGATGTATGAGTGAAGCATAACCTGTACTGCTAGGAACCCCACTGTGAGGGTGTAAGGACTGTCTTAGTGTGTCAGATGAAAAATGCACCAAACCTGACTCTGCAGTTGGTCAGTAGCAAATCCTTATGGAAGGCTATATGAATAAAGAGAGGGAAATAAAACTCAGTCTTCCAGCTTCCAGCAGAGATGTCTATTCTCAAAGTGTTTGAATTTTCTGAAATTAAGAAGTTCTTCAAAATTGAAGATGTACTTGCTTAATTGCATTCCTGTAACTGTATTCCCTTAAATGAAAATGTATTCCCTTAATAGTAGGGATGTATGGGTTTTACATATGGTGTTTACATGTATTTATGTTCATATCTTACTTTGAAACAAATTAAAATGGAAAATAATATTACTGCATTGCTCTGTAGCTATTGGTTACAGAAATACTGCAATTTGGCTTCTGTTCATGTATTTATTATTTATTTACTTATTCCAGAAACTTAAGCAGCCGTGGAAGATGATCATATGCTTGCAGGGCTATGAGTTCTGTGAGCTTGCTGCTCAAGTTATTGCTTTCTGTCTCAAAGCGGTTCATTCTAGCCCTGCTCCATTTGCTTCTCTCACCCAGTTCAATACACTGGAAAGTGATAAAAATTTTGCTCAGTGCTTATTGTTCCCAGAGTAAAATCTTCCATTGATTCCCATGGTCACTGGATGAGGTCTGAAATGAATGGAAAAAAAAAAGTTGAACTGATGGTTTATTCAAGAGAGCAAATTATAGATGAAGGAAAGGAGATTACTAGAATGAAGAGTCCTGACCTGTGCCCAGCCTTGACTCAGGAGTGACAAAGATTATCTAAACTGATCACAGCTTGTGTTGGATTAAGATATGTTGAGGCTGCCTGTAGTTTGCCAAAAGGAAAACCAAGCCAACATGGAAATGATTTATACAAAGAAAAAGATTATCATGACAAGCAGCAAATGAATGAATTATTAATAATTCAGTCCTGGGAGGAAATTATAACACTCTTTAAAGAAGCGAGCATGCTTAAGAAATGGAGCAGTAAGAAAAGCTGCTCTCAAGGAAACAGCAATATTTATTTGACAAATCCACCAAGGAAATATGAAGCCAGCCTCCTAAATTAAGGAAGAAAGTGAATAATTTGAATGGGACTGTTAATACCATTAGAATTGATTGCCTTAAGATTTGTTGTTGTGCTACTAGATTAAAAGATAGATCAATGTCAGTTTTGTATGGGAGCCCCTCCCACACCAATCAATCAGTGACTCTACAGCTGCTGCTCTCCCTCCCTCCCAGCACATCCTTGCTTCTCTTTCACCACTTGAGTTAGGGGATGGTTGCATCCTTAAACCCTTTGTTTTTCCATTACTGCAATCTGCTCCACATACATGATGTCAAATAATCCTTCCTACATGGCGCTTACTCTATACACTCTGTATAGGTGCAAACCTGACCTATCTCTGCTCTGAGTTGAATGGGAAAAGGATACATGAGAGCATTAATAAAGTGCTGAGATAGTGAAAGCTGTTGAGAGGCTGAGATTATTATCACATGATGTGTAATGCACTGACATGGGTCACTTAAAGGTTGTTTTTTTTCTCCATTCTGGACACAGGAAGAATCAGTTCACTTGTGGCCACAACAAGCTCCCATTGATGTGGAGCATACATTGTAAACATATGGCTGGTGAGTGGCTTTTTTAGATGAGGAATGTCAGATACTAATACTATTAACTACAAAATCTGACTTGTCTGTGATTTATATTGATGACTATGTTGCTTGATTGAAATCTGACCTTGAACCCTCAGTGAGTTCTCCTAAAACCTATCAATAGTATTGGTGACATTAATATCCTACCAATTTTCAGTATCACAGCACTTGATTTGTGCCTTGCTGTAAAAGCTCCTTTAATGTGTCCTTGTACATACTGACTAGACTCTGTCTCTGGGCTCACCCATGTTCAAAACTGTTCAAAACCAATCTTGCATTATGCAGGCACAAAACCTTAAAAGGCAGAGCATGCAGAGCCACCTACTGTGGACTCCCATGGGTAGGAGGGAGTTGCTGTGGCTGCCCCTGGGCTTATTGTGTGGTGTTCAGAAGAGTTACCCTTGAGAGTCTGCTCCTGCCTCCAGGATACCCCTGCTGCTGCCATTGCTGAGAATGCTTGGGCTAGGGGGAAGTTTATCTTCTAGAGTTCAAATCTACTGCAGCATCTTGTGATGAAGCTTGAAGTACTGGCTGTCATCGTCTAATGGGCAGATTTAGTATGCAGATTTAGCAAATACATGCCATATTGCCAATGCTTTCTTTCTGCCTGTTTGTGAGAAGGTGTCAGGAAGGGTATCTGAGAGGGCCAATGTAATTGGAGAGGATGTTTTCAGACTACCCTCGACAAATAATTTTGAAACTGGATTGTAGACAGCAACCCAAGGTATGACTAAACTATAAGTAGGTATACCTGATGGATAGCAATTTAATTATGGCAATACAAACTTTCTCTCTGCTTCAGTGTTTTCCACAGTACTGGGCAAACCTGCCTTGAAGTTTGTATTGCAATAGCTTTAATGGTGCTAATGTTTGATATAACCAGATTAAGCATTTCAAGACTTACAGAGAGCAACAATATTTCCTGAAAACAGTGCTGATTCATCCTGACAGAATCGGTGGATAGTTTGATCCAAGACCACAGCTGATAGTGAAGCCTGTGGACCACATCAAGAGTGCTCCAAATGAGCATCTGAGCACCCTGAAAAATGAAGGGCATAAGTCAAATCCACATGACTGTTGTGTCTCACTGAGAATTTTCATTCCTAGTCATACTTTAAATGGTGGTCATACAGACAGAATGATATGAAATCATATAGCTAAATGCATGCAGGAATGGTCTGAAGTTGTTTATTGTCCCCTAAAATATTCCACCAAAAATGTCATCCATTCTCATCTGCTTATTTTTGTTTCGTTCTGCTCCCAGTCTCCTTATTCATTGCACTACACAATCCTCTGAACTGATCCTAACTTCAGAAAAACTCTGGGTCAGTGCTCATTGAATTGCTTCATAATGCACTGCATGTACCTTAGAAGCAAAGGTTTCCTTCAGAAACATTGAACTGTGTGAATGAATGCATATGTATATAGGCCACAATTCTGCAGGAGGTGTTGTAATATATTTTTTCATTTGGGAAGTTTAGAAATAGGAATTTCTTCTTCCTAATGTGAATTTGATTTCACTGTTTGGATGTAGAAAGTATCTGTACCACCATATTCTGTCAGTGTTACAAGAACTGTGTATGCAGGTCTAATCAATACAGTGCTAAAATGCTGACAGAAGTCAAAATAGGTTTTCTAGTCTAGGTGTGAAACTTCCCCTAAAACATCCTTAGTGTAGACAAGGTGTGAAGTGCAAGGTGCAGCCAGAGCATGGTAACAGCCACCTTCAAGTTTTATATATTTATTCTTTGCTAGAATACATACTTGCAAGAGAATTGGCCTATTTACAGGAGGAGGAGTTCTCCTGAAAATCCTCTGGGAACTGCCTGCAGCAAATGTGATAGAGCTACATATATTGCTCAAAAATAAAAGGAAGAAAATGTGCCCCCCTCAAGATGCTAACCAAAAAGGACATACTTTTCTCTTCTTGCACTGTAATTATTCTGTCTGCATTCTATCTGCTATGGAGATTATGGCAACAAAGAAAAAAATCTGCATTTTAGAAGGACATAGTGACTGACAGTAAGAATGGGAATACAGTGCTGCTATTTTCTTATCCTTTAATGTTAACATCCACTCATCGTTATCCACAAAATGAGGTAGTACACAGTAATAAGTAGGAAAAATTGAAAGACATACCTACATCTCTGTTTGGCAGAATCATCTCATTAAATGGATCCGAAGTATAGCTTGTTAGATATAGCCCCTTATGGTGAAGGACACATATTTTCAAAGTACTGTTCTTAAAATTTAATCCCAGAAAAGTTAAACATTGATTATAAAAAGACTACTCTGTGTCAGAAAGCAAATATATGTACATCTTGAAAGAAATCTTTCTAGTTAGATAGCAGTTAAAAAGCTTTACCCACCAAAAGGTTTGTATGGCATAAAGTATTGAAGATTTACTCTTTTATGTGTTCAGGTAGTGCTGTTCTCTTGGTAGCTTGTGATGTTATTTGGTTCATTGATTTATCTTTCATTGCTTTGTATGAATCTAGATTTCCCAAGAATGTACTTTGTTTTAGAAGATTTTTGGGAAGGTATTAAAATGATGAACGTTGTTGACTTCACAGACTTGGGGACTGAAGTCATCTACTGATTCTCTGTTGTTTAAGAAAACCTGATGCAAATTTCTCCTCACTAATCCGTTCATTTGTCTCAATTCTTGCTGTGAGGGAAATTTCTGGGGCTGATATTTCATCTATGTTCCTTACATCTGTGAGTCTGAAGCTGTCATGAAGCACTAGTGATGACTGGACTTCTGATACATAATAATAGAATTCAAACATTAACACTGACCCTGGACATACACCAGATTAAAAGATTCCTTTAAAATATTTTTATAGGGTCTAGTGATGAATTAAAGAAAACCTTACACTGCTTTCAGAATGCCATCTAGTTCTTCCTTGTGTTGTGTTCCACTGTTGATTTAGAGGTGCAAGGCTTGGTAGCCTAGTATTGTTCCCCTGAGACATCTCGTCTCTGCATCTGTGAACCTCTCTAGAGCAATTCCATGGTCTGTAGCAAAATACTTACCAGGGGAATAAAGCTGATAAGCTGCAGACTTGCTTTGGAATTTAAATATAAAATTGTATAGCTTTTTTTCTTTCTTCACAGAAATACTGCTATGTAAAACCACTGTTTGTTTTCTGTAGCCTTATTATGAATTTTATTTGGTAGTATATTCTACTATTTTCATCAGTAAACATATTTTTTGCAGTTAAAGTGGAAGAGTCCTGTCTCTGATAAATTTATTGAACTTTTTGTCATGTTTCCTTAGGGAAATATTTGCTCATATTGCAAGAAAAAAAAATCCAGCATTTTTACAGTAAAGTGAGTTTACAGAGCCAAATGAGTGAGAAGCAAATTAGCCTTAAAAAAATTATGATTAAAAAATAGGAATGTTTTCAATCCTTTCAAAATTAATAATGTGTTTTCATATTTTTAACCAGCTTTTAAATATAATATGTAAGGGCTTTTTCATATATAAATCAAGCTGGCAATTAACATTATGGCCTAAATATCTAGGTAGAACTTGGATTACTGGTTTCCTGTATGTTTTAACATACGAGATGTTGTTTTGTCCTTTCTTAGTGCAGACTATTACTTAAAGAGTGAGAGGATCTTAAGGTCGAATTGACTCCTGAATATCAGAGTGTAAAGAGCCCCAGGCTTTGACAATCTGACTTTTGTAAGGTATTCCAGGTTGAGTTCCTAAGACCATAGTGGCTTTTGAAATTTTTATTCAAACAGTTTTGAAAAGGTTAAGAACCTTATTATTATGGAAACACAAATATACTAAAATACCCTCGAAAAATAGACCTTTGTGAATTCCAAGAGAAATTAATTCTTAAGAATCTATACTTGAGAAACTTGACTGAAATGATAGCTGGAAAAATGAATAACAACATTAGCAACATTTCTTTTACCACTTTGCTATGCTTTCTTTTAGTTAACAAAGGATGTTCATAAACTATGTTCTGTCTTTCATTGTGCATACTTTTTAATAATGAGGATTCATCTGGTGACTCCTTCCTTCTTTGCCTCTGCTACAAAACTTGAATCTGTATGCTGCATATCATTTATGTAATTAGCCTATATTTAGATACCGCTCTGTGATGTAAGGTTCTGAGACATATGCTTTTTCCTGGAAACAAAATTTTGTTAATGCTTTTCTGAACTTCATTTGGACCTGATCTGTGAGCAGAGCCTAGATCTATCGTATGACTTGCAACACTATTGTGTGCAATTTTAAATTATCTCAGTGATTGAGAGTCCCTGAATGTATTTTAACTAGAGAGACATAAACAGCTTGCCTAAGATGACCTTCAAATGTCCTTTCCTTTAGAGTCTTGACCCAGTTTCATAGGTGAACAGTATAAACTGTATGCAGTCCGTTGCTATTGGATCCAGCAGTGAAGTGGTGTTCCCCCTTCCCATGGTTGATGCCTGTCATGCTTCATCAATGCTGACAAGCAATTATTAGTCTTTGTTTCTTTTATACTATATATTGGCAAAACAATCATTGCAAGGAATTGTAGAGGTAAAAACCATTATCTTTGCACTATAGTGGTAACAGAGCTTTTAGGCTTACTGAAAATATCCATTAGATTCTGCTTTCTTATCTACAGATGCTTTCTATTTTGCTCTGTGCTATTCCAGCAGTTGAATCACCCACTTTTGCTGCATTAAGAATGGCTAACTCTATTCTTTCATTGGGAGATTTTAATTTTCTACTGGCCTTTGTTCAGACTGAAGGCATTCTTCATTTGTCTTGAGTCCCATTATATTAAATATAATTTGGATATCGGTTTTAGCTTCATTAACTTTGAAGATTTTGTTTTCCTGTTAGCAGTTGTGACATGATAGGACATTCCAGTGCAAGTTTACACAGGAAAGAAAAAAACAAAAGGAAAAAAACAAATCAGAAAAGCAGACTAAATAGACAGAGCCTATTTTAGTTTCTGAGCTGGGAGAGAGCTTTTTGAACTTCACTCTGCTTGGTCATCATATCTGTATGACTCACATAAATCACTGTTTTCAAGTACTCTTAATAGCCTTCAAGAACTTAAGCAGGATGCAGTCACAGAGAATAAAGATTATTTTTTTTTTCACAAGTCTCTGAGCTACCAGCACAGCACAGTTATGGTCTCCCACCTGAATTAGTATAGACACAAGTTATCA
>NW_008678640.1:13640-17248 GCF_000695815.1 Acanthisitta chloris
GTTGCAGAAAACCAAATTGTTAGTGCAGGCAAAAGAAGCAGCCTTTCATATCCATAGAATTTTCTTCTGCTTAACTCTCTAGAGAGGTCCAGTGCTGGCCCTGGCTATGGACTTGCATTTTCTCAAAAAATCCCACGTGACTGTGAAACTTTCTTTCCCCACCAGTTCCCTCTACTTGCTGTTGCCTGTTAAATGTCCCTCTGCCATTCAAGGGTCATCTGCTAGTCTGTTCTGTTGAGGGAGTTTGTTTCCAAAGTCTCTTTCATGCTGTCATTTTTGGAAAACATTTGGTAACCTTAACTGGAAACTTCTCCTTCTGATCTCTTCTCATGATGTATTATCATGAGGCCGACAAAATTATATCCCGCTGGTGAAGGAGAAACATGGGCATACACACGGGCTGGGTTACTTAGAAAGAGACACCCAGAAATTTGCTTCACGACTAAAAAACCACATCTAATGAAGATGGAAAAAGGAGAAAGTATTTGCACACTTCCTGATTTGATAGCACCCATTTTGTACTACAGTGTTGCAGGAGTTACAGCTTGGTCATTGTACTTAATGTTCAATCCAAATTTTAATCAAATTCCTTAGGTGTTACTTAGGATGAGGTTTTGTTCTTGAATTTGCTAAAGCTGCCAGAACTATTCTGCTTATAAAAAAGCGAAAAATTGCTTTTCCACACCTCATTTTTGACATGGCTTATGAATGGTTTGTATAAAAGTAGTTATGGTCACCCATTGTTACAGTTTTAAAGGGTTTATTCTCTTTTATCTCAACTTCTGTTTCTTTTCTCCTGATATGGAAAAAAGGTTTTATAATCCCATTACCTTTTGTACTGGCAATTGACATCTTTGTTGTTGACATTGTCAACAAACGAAGAGAAGGTCTGTCCAATACATAGCTCCAGTTCATCAACAGAACTAACAGGTAATTCGTGCTTGCTTTTATTACTATTTTTTTTCCTTTTTCTAGTGAGTTTCTTCTGTCATGTTGTCTGAGAGTAGAGGAATGAGGAGACTTAGGCCCCGTGTGCTGCATACAGACTGTGATGTGAGCTGCTTCAGGAAGAATAGACTAGCTTGTCTGTGCTTTCTAAGCATGAAATATTCTGTCCCATCATTCCAATCCTTATCGGTAGGAGCGCTGTCTGCTCCCCACTGCTGTTTCCAAGATACTTTTACATCCACAGTCAACCCCATCCTCAGCCTGTCTCAACTATAATTTCTCATTTGCACATGTTAGAAATAAGCTATTTTATTTCTTCTGACTTGGGTCAGACCACTCTATTTCAGAAATACCTATTATATTTAGGTCTTCAGTTGCAAGATACTGTTTTCTTCTAGTTACTTTTAGACAGGAGGACAGGAGACAGTTCAGCTGATTGGATTGTCTCTACTGTCATCTCCTTGTGTAATCTTGCAGGAAGGCTACTGCCTGTCAAAACTTTCTGCCAGGTGTCTCTTTTCTGGATCACACAGAAGAAGAAGGGAGGCTCATGCCTAGGTGCTTCTCTGAAACATCAGACCATGTGCTGAGCAGCTCTAGCCTTTGACAGTCAGCCAAGTACCTAGGGGAAGTTACAGAGCTGCTTGTTGTGAGCTGTACATTCAAAATCCCTCTGACAGGAGACACCTTTCTGGCATCTGGTCTTTTTTTTCACCCATTAGCTGTTTACTTCATTTAGGGAGTAAAATCTTATATTGCTAAATATCTCAGTCCCCACACCAGTAAGCCCAGTGTCACACAGGGGACTCAAGCATTCATATTTTGCCAGTAGTAAATATATGTATATGGTTCTTATCTAAGTAGTCTCAATTTGTTGCTACTGAATTCTTTTAATGCTATATATATCACACATAAGTACCTGGCATAATGTTCTGAAGCACTGAACTCTAACCATGTCCCTTTCTTTTATCAAAGTAGTTTAAAGGAAGACAAGAGTAGGCCTTGGCCACAAACAAGTTCCCAACAAAGCTTCCAAATTCTGTCTGGGCTCTGGTGAAGCTGATCACTGGTCCTGCATGGGAAATATTATTGATAAATGTAAATATTATTATTTTACAAATGGAGAGACTAAAAGTGTTTCCTAAAACAAAGAACAAGTAGCAAGAAGTAGTTCTACATATAAAAGACCACTGAAGCAACTTTTTTGTATTGTACAAATGTTTTATTTGGAGCTGTAAATCCACATCAGCAAAGTGAGATCCTTTAAGTATTATATTTAAAAGTTAGAACAGTTCTTGCTTAGATGTACATTAAGAGAAAATTAAGATTAAGTCTGTGTTGTGGGACATAAAAGTGCTTTCAAGTTTCCAGGTTTCTGTCTCCATCTGTGCTTCTTTGCACATTTCCATGTAAAGGCAATAAAGAGAATCATGGGCACTCCACTTTGCACCAGCTCCTAGCTTCTATCTTCACATATCACATGCTTCTTTCCTACAGCCTTTACAGTACTTTCATTGCTTTGTTGTGTGTACCCATGCAACTAAGACAAGTACCACTTACTCAGTATGAGTCACTATCTTACTTCTAAGCCACTAGCATACTTCTTAGCCAAATATTTTTCTCCATTTTTCAAACTGAACTTTGGTCACATTTTTCTTCATTTCTCATTCTAGAAGAAGGAAGGTGAAGAGAACACTGAGACTATTAAAATTACAAACAATGTGAGCTTAAGAATGAAAGAAGACAAAAAATAGAATTTCTTCTTGATTGCTTGCCTATTTTTTGTTGTCGTTTGCTTTGATTTTCTTGTTTAGTTTTTTTAATTAATATTCTGCTCTTAAGGAATGAAAATATCCTAAAAATGCAGAAGGGAAAATTGGCTGAGACAGGTGTTTGCAAATGCAAAAAGGGCAGTTATTTGTGCAACTCTTACCAAAATCTACAGCACTGTCTCCCCTTTGTGTTTTTGAAAATCTGTCAGAAAACTTTGTTTGCCATTTTTGAGCCTTCATCCTGGTTCTGTGGTCATTATAAAAGCCCTGTGAGTTGGGACCTAAGCTGGGATAGTCTGACATTCCCTTTAACTCTGATGGCACTAGCAGGAGCTACTGTATAAATACCTTGAAACGTAATAGCAGTCCATGTCAAACTTTTCAGAAATCTTCTGTATTAGCCCCATTTGCTTTTCAAACTGAGGAGGTAGGGGTCTATTAGATTAAGATGCTTTCTGATGGCTCCTGCTGTTGTCAGTCAGGCAATCGTATACAATATTTACGGTCACCTCACCACTTCTAATTATACCTTTTCTTGAAGCTGTTGGATGCACACTTATTCAAATATTCTCTCTTGATTTGTCACTGTAGAATAGACTATGGTCCCCTTCTTCATTATCCTACATCTAATTTAATGATCTTAGAATTTTATGAAGCTTACAGTTTAAGATAAGTGCTGACAGAAGCAGTTTGGGTACTTACATGTAATTCTTAACCTTCAGTAGTGCAATAAGTGTGTATCAGTGAGCATCACATGGATAAGTATGGGAATATAAATAACACTTTGCCTTACGATTTCATGAGAACATATCTTGGTATACTTTCAGCTGATAGGCTAAACATGGTAAACCACTGATAACTTTTAGCTGTATGATGTTTTTCTGAGGT
>NW_008678640.1:17286-28157 GCF_000695815.1 Acanthisitta chloris
AGCAGTAGCTATGATATTATTAGAATAGCTATCCTCACAGAGATATGGTTACCTGAGCAAATTAAGAAGTACTTGACCTGTCCTGATTTTTTCCCCCCTTAGTATTACAGTCACAAAAGACTGTTTTTAAAACATGATATTTATTTTCTAACCACAGCATCTCTGTGGTGCCAAGTACATCAAAACAGCAAGGGAAAACTGGATATCCAGCACAGAATGTCAAATAAGCAGGTACATAGGCTATAAAAAATGAGAAAATACTCAATAATCTTGGCAACTTTCAAAATTTTATATGCTGGAAGATATAATTTTTGTGATAAATGGGTGATTTTTCCAAGTTGATTGTAATTTTTTAGTAGCCTTCTTCCTTTCTAAGTTTTCAGTTCCAGAGTAATGTATACTTAAAATCCTATGCTTGATATGTCTCATGACATTTATGCCAAAAATTTTAATGCATCAGAATACTTTTATGGGAAGAGATTGCATACTTATTCCATTTGCCTTAACCCAACAAATAAGATTGACAAAAGATAATCCATATTTCAGTAGTAACATAATGAATGAATGAATGGGCTGAATTATTTATGGTCATTCTACCCTTCGAAAAAAATGAATTTGAGAGAACATAACCATTCTCAAGAAGGCAATCAGTAAAAGAATAGACCTGTCAAACAAATACTTCATGTTGAGTTATTCACTGTGCTCTAACATTTAATTAACAGAACAGCATAGTTGTCCTTGCTCATGTCCAGTTATTGGAAACCATTATGTCTTCCTTACCATGTCTCCTCGCTTGGTTAAATACTGCAGGAAGATCTGTTTTGTAAGGAAGCTGGAGCCGTTGATGTTTGTTAATTCATGACTGGTGGTCAAAGCACTGACCACAGAAATAAACCCATGAATTTGAGAAGGAGCTGGCCATGTATTATAGCTGGTCCTTAATAATTGCTTGGTTCTTGGCTCCATGTTTCTGTTCTCTGTCTGCTGACTGATGGCGTCCTTTAAATAGAGAAATCAGGATTTAAAAGTGGAACAACCCACCTGTCTGATTGCTTTTTGGATAATCCCTGTGAGATTTTGTCACTGAACAAAACAGTCAGGTGTATGGGCTGTAATTAAAGACATTACACTTGACACATTGCCAAGTTTGGGATTTTTGGATACTCGGAATTTGCTTTCCCTTTGTAAATGAATCCTTATTTCTGTCAGTTTGGATTGTCATCTACTGCAATTGAATTCCTTTACATCCCAACAAATTTTTAACTGATAGATCTAACCTAAAAAGTCACAGTTTGAACTTGAGACCATTTACTTCTGAATTGCTGCAGAAATGACACATGCTCATTCTACACAGAGAAAAAAATATTTAAAAGCTTGAAAAACGCTAAGCCTCAGGCTACTTGTCCTTTATATATCTGGTAGTAAAAGGAAAAGACTTTAGGGGATGGTACTTTCAGCTTTTGCAGCAGACTGACAGTTAAAAGAGAAGTAAACTAGAAATAGACTAGGAATATCTGGAACCAGGCTTGTGATATGTTTCAAAGAGGTACCACATTTAGGCCAGTTGTGATGAAAGTTTACAGTTATCAGGTGACAGTTCAGCTCAGCAATAAATATGACCTCTCTCTTTTATTCACCATGTATAGTATTTTTGTAAAAAATATTGTTGTTACTGAAATGGAGATATTTGTGCACCATTAAAATGACTGAAGTTCTATTCTTCACATTTCATTTGGCAAATATTTATGATTCCACTTTGCTTGTATCTTGGATAAGAAACTGAATGAGCCATGCAAGGGCAATATTGGACAGCACAGGGACCATTTAATCAGTGATAAGAAGTAATGCTTTGCAACATGCTTTAACATGTGTGTTTTAAAGTATCTTGTTTGATATCCGAAATAAAACTGCAAATATATGCAGAAGAGAAGTCAGCCTGTACTTGCTGTTGTCTTGAGAAAACTTTACAATATTTTGTTCTAAGTCTGCTAAGCAGCTGCAAAACATAGGTACTGAATCCATTGGTTCATATGAGGAACAGCCAATGTAGAATTTGCAGCTCTTTCGTCCTAATATATTAACATGGTCATGAAACCAAACTGAAACCCTTACCACAAACACTTATGGAAGTGTTTCCCCTTTCACATTGCATTAGATTAAAGCTAGACTACTATAACACAAAATCTCTCCCTGTCCAGGCTCTGAAAACACCTGTAGAGTTGATGTGGCTCTGCTTGTCCTCAGCACTGTTGGTTGCATTTTATGGATTAACCTTGTTTTTGCCAGCAGATCACTGGACAGTCAGGACAAGCTGCTGCTGCTGCTGTCCCCCTACCCTTCTCCCCCTGCTCCACTGCCATATGCAAGGGCTTGGCGTTGCTTGCATAGAGGCTGCTCTGGGCCTCCTATTCCTTGGGAAGTCACCCACTCTTGATGCTCCCTGACAATCTTTTCTTAGCTTTACTTATTTCCTTCATTGCTAAGGAAATATCTTCTAATCATCTTACCACTTTTAAGCTTATTTCATGTTGGTGGGGTTTTTTTTTGAAAGCAAATACATGATTATTACACATTAAAAACTACATATAAAAATTCTACATGTTACAAATACATTGCTTATATTTGTGAGCAAATGCACATTCTGCTTTTGGATGAGTGGCCTTCTTTTTGTTTCCATGTGAGCTGCATAAAGAAGGTACTTAGCTATTAGTTCCTAACATGCTGTTTATATAGTTTGGAAGAGAGATGATGAAACAGCAGATATGTTTTCTTTCATTAATAGTCAAAATTTTAAATTCAGAATAGAGTGTTGTGTTATCTATTTGAGGTCTCAGCAGCACTGCTAAAATTTGAGTGAGTGTCTGGGTTCGTCTCTTATGTCTGTGAGGTTAAGACTGACACGGCTATTTCTGAGTATGATTAAATTGGCACAGTCACCTTCATTTCCCTTCAGCTGTATTGGTTATGTTTGAGGCAAAAAACCTTAAATTCAAATCTCTTTGTATGTGTATTTTCTCTGCTTTTCACCTGTACTGGTTTGCCACTGTCAGTTTGACATGGTAATCCTCTACAGTGAACTGGCAATGCAAAGATGCCACATTTCTTTAGATGTTGTCCCCAGGCAAGTTCGTCTCTGATGAAGCTGGACATGACATGATGAAGTGTAAGTGCTAGGTGCTTCAGATCACTTCATGAACATTTTGATATACTAACCCAGAAAGCAAAACATTCTTGAAAGACTGTGATGTTTAATAGACTTTTTCAGAAAGCTGGAAACAAGGACTTTACCAAACCTCAACATGCAAAGGTGATTACAACTAAATAGAGTATAAAAAAGAAATTCTCATCTTGAGTCCCATGCCAGACATTTTTTTCATCTGCCTCCAACAAACTCTGTAAAATGTCTAAGACCGGTCTCAGAATTTTACTGTTGGTCATTTATGGGAAACATATTTTAAGTGAAATAACAAGCTAACAATGGAGATTAGTAAGGTGTGCAGAAGAGAGGTGGGTTGATTTAAGTTGGTCTGGAATTTTGTAGAGGGTCATGGCAGACTAGATAGGAAGCAGGAGGGTACAGAAGTATGAGAATGGTCTTTTTCATGCTGCACTGGAGTTTTCTCATATCCTCAGTAACACTGTCTTTCAGATGCTTCTGCAGACTGGCAGAGTAGAACTGCTAAGTATTTGAATCTGAGCTGGAGCCTCATCTATCCCATGTTTGTGAAGGGTGAGGCAGAACAAGCTGATCTGACAAAAGCTGGTTGCAACCAAGACAGACAGGCAGGTACACCCGGTCAGAAATTTTCTGTCATTGTTTGCTATCATCCCAGACCCAAGCAGAATTTGATTGTGCCCCTTGGTGTTCACCTGGAAGTACAAGAAATGGGACCCAACACCCCATTCCTAAAAGGGGGAGAAGACAAAAGTTAGCTACAGTGACTTCTCTGGGCTGATCTCTACCCAAGATGGTGAGTGTGCTTGTGGGGGCACACTTCATTAGCGAGGGGTTCCTCTTTGCTGTGATCAGCATCTCTTTTACGATGCGTGTGGGTGTTATAATGCCAGCAGGGCAGCCCAGGAGATGGGGTAACATGTGGCTGAGGATTTCTGAACATCAGCTTAAATAGCTACTGCTGTTGAGCTGTAACATGGTTATGAAGATGTTGATGTTGTGGTATATGTTTTATGCACAGGTCAAACACTGGAAAATTCACCAGGAGAGGGATTGTATTTTAAATTTTTCCACTCACTCTTTAGGAAAGGCATCAGTGTGCCTTCAAGCTAATCAGTGTGGATAGCTGAGAAATTCAGTGCTCATAATGTACGAAAGTGTCTCCTTACAGATCAATTCAGACCCAGTTGTTACACCAAACTCATAGCCTTCATAAAGGAAAACATCTAACAAGGTTAATGAGATTTTTCCCTATTTAATAACAAAAGATTGGGTTAAATGTGAAACCACCAGCAAAACAAAACAAAAATAAATCAGACTTTCAGGCTAGGCTTATTCCATTACACTGAAGGGTATTAAGATTTGGATACAGGCACCAGCAGAAAATATTCTGTGAAGAGACATTGCTAGATGAAAACCCCTGGAGATTCTGAGTTCATCCAGTTTGTACTTTCTCAAGTAACTTCTAGGGACACTGTCAGGAATTGGTAGAGGCCATGGACCATTCTTGGTAGGAAGCTACAGAATCAAAGGAAGCAGAGTACACCATTGTCCTCAGGGCCTGGGAAGGGACCCTGGCCCTATTTTGTTTAATAATATAGATAGAACCTCAGGATAAGAATCTATAAGCCAATATGCTTCAGGAAACTCAAGTATGTTTAGAAAATAAACATCTCATGGACAGATTTGAACAGACTGTTATGAATTTTTGCAGTCTTTCAGGTCTTGCAAGATGAAAATACAGGATTTTATTTGGTGGTACTTTTCTGTTTTTTCTCCCATAATTTATCCAGAAAAGTACATCTGAATATCTTGCTGGGGATGTCAGGCCCTAAATAGAAGGGATATCAACTATTTGAAAACTGTAGTAAGTGTCTCTCTGATTCTCGGTTGAATGGACTCACTCCCTCCTCAGTTTCTAACAGCTGTGTTCCACCTCACCTTCTTCACTCTTACAATGTTTATGACACCATACTATTTCCAAACACTTTATAAGTAGATATCCAAATTCTAACAGAAATTTAGTATTTTGTTTGGCTGGGTTTTTTTAATTCAGACTCTAACAATCAGGTTTTAGGGTGAGTGCAATGATCATGGCAGTTCTTACTGCATTGAGATGGTGCCTGTTAATAATTGGTGTGCATTGTATAGTAACAATTATGTTTTATTTAACCACAGGAAGTATTTTTGCCTTCACAGTTTAGGCTGTCTGTTTCTCCTGGCAAAGACTGTGTGGTTGGAAAACCAATTAAATGCTACATATGGGCTTTGAAAATCTTTTCATCAAATGGTATTAGCCTACTGTCCCAGTCCAAGTGTTTGGATGTTAAACCATAGTGATAAGAATATTTTTTTCAGTGAAAAGTCTGTGATTGACATAATTTTACAATCATACAGCCAATCTTTATCCTTTATAAAGTAAAATCAACCAATGTGATCCCGTGGAATATTTTTATTTCCTCTTACTGAACATCAAGGACCATTCTGTTCAATATTTGGAGATAAAATGACCAAAGTACAACACCAAAGCTGCTCAAATAATGCAATAATATGTGCCCTGTGGTCACTTCCATTCAGAAGAATTACCAGGGGAGACTGATGTTATCATCCAGTGCTTCATCTTCAACAGAGTATGCTGCTCAGATGAGGATCACAGAATCACAGTATCAGTCAAGCTGGAAGGCTCCATAGTGAATCATCTGGTACTAACTCCCTGCTCAAATAGGGTCATCCTAGAGCACATGGCTCAGGATTGCATCCAGATGGTTCTTGAATATCTCCAGTGAGGGAAAACCCATGATCTCTCTGGGCAACCTGTTCCAGTACACATTGACTTGCATAGCAAAGAAGTTCTTCCTTGTATTCAAGTGCAACTTCTTGTGCGTAAGTTTCTGCCTGTTACCTCTTCTTTATTGGTTTCCACCACTGAGAAGAGCCTGGGTCCATCATCTTGGCACGTCCACTTTAGATACTTATATGCATTAATGAGTTCCCTTCTTGATAATCTCTTCTCAAGACTGAACAGGCCCAGTTCCCTCAGCCTTTCCTCATAAGCGAGAAGCTCCAGTCCCTTAATCCTCTTTGTTGCCCTCCACTGGACCCACTTCAGGAGCTCCATGTCCCTCTTCTATTGAGGAGTCCAGAACAGGACACAATATGCCAGATGTGGCCTCATGAGGGCTGAGTGGAAGGGCAGGATCACCTCCCTTGACCTGCTGGCAATAATCTTCTTAATGCAGACCAGAATTCCATTGGCCTTCTTAGCCACAGGGACACACTGTTAACTCATGGACAGCCTGTTTTCACCAGGACCCTCAGGTCCTTCTCTGCAGAGCTGTTCTCCAGCAGTTCAGTGCCCAACCTGTCTTGTGCTTGGGGTTATTGCTTCCTAGGTGCAGGACACTGCACTTGCCCTGCTTGAATTTCAGGTAGTTCTTCTCTGCCCATCTCTTCAACCTGTCGAGGTCTATTTAGTAACTGCATATATATGATAAAAGTAACTGCAGCTTGCTGTGCATTAAGTAATTGATTTTCAAACTCTTCAAACTATGTGTATTTTCTATACAGTTTGCTATAATGCTCAGCTGGCTTCATAGCAGCCAAACTTGCCAGGTATCTGATATAACTGCAGGAAAGCAAGGAAATGGAAAACTTGCATAACTGGACAGCTCTAGTCCTCTTCTGGCTGTGAGACATTTCAGTTTAGTACTTACAGGTCAGCAAATGTACAGAAAGAGATGGCATTTTAGGTTTAGGAAGATGAAAAAGTCTCCCCTTCTTCTCTGAATAAGCAAAAACCTATAATGCAAGTAACATCAAAGTTTGCTGTGTCAAGCCACCTACCCTTATATCTCTGAACAGAGTAAGAAATTCTGGGTGTAAAATGGATCATACTACAATCAGTAGTCTTCTCCATCACCCATTTGATAGATGTCATTCTCCATATTTTATTTCCAGTTGCCTTCTCCAGCACTTTGTGAAACAGTGTTCACATTGAGGATCTTGGTACTTCTCTTGGGAAACTACTGTAGGTACAGCAGGTGAAGCCTATTGTATGTAACACAGTACGAAGAAGAGTGAACGGGTGCTCTGAGCTGCTGAAACTCAGAGATATTGGCAAGTAGGGATGAGTTCTATCTCTTTTTGTCCTAGAGAGAGTCAAGGTACTATGTATTTCAAAAGCAGTCCATCTTTGGCAAACACTTCATATTTTATAGAAAAGTCACTTAAAATCTGTTAGTTACAAGTATTACTACTGGATTCACAGAAAGCATACCTATATTGTAGTGTGAATCAAAAGTGGCAAATATGTTAAACAACCTAATAAACAGATATATTTTAAGATATTGAAGAACAAGAAATATTGTATTCTTGTGACCAATTAAAGCCTGAAACTGTGACAGGGAATGAGGCTGTCACCTCCACTAAAGTCTGCTTTCTGCTGCTTTGGATGATGTGGGACCTATGCATTTTTTCAAAAATACCATATGCACCTCACTTTCCCTAATCATTACTGTCTTTCCTAACTGCAAAGGGAAAACCACAAGAAAGCAAAGAATGATAGAGTCTGAGGAAAATGTGCAAGGTTCTTGTAGAAACTAAAAGAAAAAATGAATAGGAAATTGCCTCTGTCAGATATCAGGTTGGTAAGTAAGTTTGCCCTTTGCAGGCCCAAGCAGGACACTAAAACTTTTCAGATGCTGATGCAAGGGAAGAAGGGAGGTTAAGTGGTCTGTCAGCAGCGGCACAGTGGGGAGATAATGACTGACTCTGAGGGGCACATAAGCAAGCTGAAACAAAACAAACAGTCTCACCTACCCCCACCTAACCTCGAGATGAAAGTAGCAGGATAAAACTGAATTTACTGAGACTGAAAGATGAAAGCTGAGGTGAGGGTCTTTTGTTTGCTTAAGTCCTTTTCTCTGTATTTGAGTGAATAATACTTTGTTTTGGAGAAGCTGGCTTGGGGTCACTTCCATTCATCTGCTGTCGTAGGCTCTTGGAAGAAAAGGCATATTGATGACAAACACAGTTGGGTCTGTCAGTTGAACATGAGTAGTAAATGAGAAATTGCCGCCAGGATTTCCAGTCTGAGAGTGGTGGGACCATATGGCTCTATCCACAGAAAGCTGAAGGTAACAAACCTCTTCTCAGGCAAGTGTACTTGAGGGGTATGAAAAGGCACTTCAGTATAGCTTATCTGAAGTTGCAACTAATCCTACAATTCTTTCAGTTTAAGACAGAAGAATATTCTCTACTGGGTTTCCTTTCCTCTAATTCAAGCAAACTAAAAAAACCCAAACATTTACTTAAAAATGTGCAAAATGCTATCATCTTTGGCTTCCTGCCAACAGCTGATGTGCACAACAAATGATCCAGAACTAGCACATCCCAGCTCAGTACTTAAAAAGGAATATTTGATAGGTATGCTACTGTATGGGGTTAAGTTTTGTTCTGAATAGCTGGATTTCTTCTCACATGGTTAAAAAAAATTTGAAGAACTATAATTTGCAGTCGCCCTAAAAGATTAAATTTTTATATTTGTTTAAAGATATTACCTTGCTTGTAATTTTCTTTGAAGCATGACCTGTAAACACCTAGTAGCCAGTATTGATTACATGTTCCAAATTAATGGAATGCTCCTGAAATCTGACACCTGCCTCGCAGGTGGGTGCATGGCCCAGAAGGCTTTCAAATCACTTTTTTTTTTAAACACTCAAGATATATGAGATTATTTGAAATGACAAGTAGGGGAATCTGTTTTTGTGTCAATAAACAGGAAGAATGTTTAGTCCTCATTAACATGTATGAGGCATTAGAAAATCTAGCAGCCAAATTGTTTCAGGTTATTATTCATTTTCTGCTGGAAGGCCACAGACAGGACATCATGGGAAAGAAAAGGCAAACTACTTCACCTCAGTCTTACTTTCATATTTGTAGTTCAAAGGGACTGGGTTTTTTTTACTATTGGAATGAAAATTTGATCTTATTTTGCTAACTTTGGGTTATACAGCCTGTTTCACTGAATCTGGAAATGGACTGTTTTTCTTCTCTTGATAAATGTGCTGTAAGTAAATGTTTAAACTGGAACATACAGGGATAGAAATTCATATTTAATGTTGTTACAGATTCATCAGTGTATGTCTTATTCTAGGACTATACGCCAGATAGCAGATTTTTCTTTCCTTTGAAGGGAGGAAGTCAGATGTAAGAAACAGAAAAAGTATTTTTCCCTTGAAATAAGTTTCAGAGTTTAATGTTTAATCTGAAAAAAATGTTTTACAGCCTCACAGGAGTCATGTGAGGCTATTCCATGTCACTGAATAGCAAAAGAAACAAATGGTTCTGGGAATAACAAATCTGTAAAATTAATTCTGCAGATATGCTTTTTGTTCTTTCTTTTGGCTCTAAGTTTCATGTGGTGGGAAGCTTGTTTAGGGGTTTTCTCTTATGTATGTATATATATTGTCAGAATCTCCATTATGGCATAACTTGATAATGCAACACGTTGTTCAGGCCCACTTAATTTATTGGAATAGTATCTTTCTCCATTCCTCTGTTGAGTTTGGCTGAAACATCAGCTACTAAATCCAAAAACCACTGGAAAGGGTGGGAATTCAAGACAAACTCACATGCCCATGCATACAGGTATTTCTAGGGTAATCTTTTACTTTATTAAAAGAGCTGTGATTGGGTCTTGTATTATGCACCTTGCTTAGTATGAGAATAGGACTCAAGGACATTCTACTAGACATTGCACTGGTGTTCAGTGATTTCTCAATCAAAAGAATACATGGAGGTTGCTCTGGAACCATCTGTGGCACCTGGGACAGGTCCAAGTTATGAACTGACGCCAGACTCCAGACAAAATCAGCTGTTTGAACATCCTTTCCTAAAGGCTGTGGAGAAGTACTGCCCATCATCAGTCTCTGAGTTCCTGAGACTCATAGCTCTTTGTCAGGGAGCAAAAAACATTTTTCTAAATATAAGAGTGATTTTAGAACAAGGGTCTTGAAAATTCATAGTCTGAAAATTTGCAACCAAATGCAAAATCTGCTATGGGAATTTTTTAAAAAGCATATAATAATATGTGTAAGAAAAGAAGAAAACTAGGAAAGTTAGGCCTCGGCTTACTGCAAAAACTTTGGCCTATGTTCTTCCCAAAGGAATGTGTAAGACCTGATAAACATCTAGTTTATCTGTCTGTAGCTATCAAGCAGTTAACACCCCTGCATCATGAAAATGTCTGGTTTAGTCCTGATTTGAGAAGCTGAATCATTATTTATCCTCATGTGCCTGGGACTGCTTTCAGAAGTAAATATATCTGTTATCACCTCAAATATATGTAGCCTTCCTTTTGGACTCTGGAGTAAAAGTTCTTGAAGTGTTTAATTACTTGACATTGCTTTAAATAGGAGTGAGGCATCTAATACCTTTGAACTTAAAGCTTTGAAGTCCTGGGTCACAATGTCTTTCTGTATCACTCTCTTTCTCTATCACTAATCTACACAACTGCTCATTTAATTTTTCCTCAGACAGAGATAATCTAGTCAGTCCAGGGTTTGGTCTAACCTTGCCTTTCTGCAACTGGACTAGACAAAGTGGCTTCATTTCTCCACTCAATTTATATAATAGATAATATATATTTATACATAATATTATTTTATTTTTATTATTATATAAATAGTAAAAATAA
>NW_008678641.1:0-13654 GCF_000695815.1 Acanthisitta chloris
CTCCCCAGATACAGTGGACACCCCCAGTCCTGTATGGATGGATGTCATCGTCGTGTCCCCCCCCATTCTCCACCTCCTTGTTGATCCATAACCACCATTTTTTTGTGGGGGGGTGACCTGCATTCCACCCCATTCACTCTGTTTAGTATTATGGGGTCCCCCTTGTCCTCATCCCCTCCCAGGGGACACTGTGGTGACACCATGGTGTGGCTCCCCAGGAGGAACTGCCGAGGGAACCCCAACTGCCTGGTGGGCATCGGCGAACACGTGTGGCTGGGCGAGATCGATGAGAACAGCTTCCACAACATCGACGACCCCAACTGTGAGCGCCGCAAGAAGGTACACCTAGCCCCACAATAACCCGCCCCCGATGGCCCGGGGACGAGGGGAGGTGACCCCTGTTCCCTTCTCTGTCCCTGCAGAATGCGTTCGTGGGGCTGACGAACCTCGGGGCCACCTGCTACGTCAACACCTTCCTGCAGATGTGGTTCCTGAACCTAGAGCTGCGGCAGGCGCTGTACCTGTGCCCCAGCACCTGCGGGGAAGGAGTCCCCAAGGACAGAGGTGGGGATGCTCTCCTGGGGAAGGGGTGTGCTCCTACAACTTTGGCTTTGGGATGAGTTTATCAGGAGAACCCATGGGGGAAGCTGCAGCCACTCGTAATGTTTCCACACTGTTGGGTTTGAGCCCATCGCTTGGAGTTGGGGAAGAAACCAACCTTAATCCAAGGAGTTTCTGAAATCGGAGTGATCTGAGCTAGTTAAAAAGTCTGATTTGGGGTGATTTCTTGCCTGGCTGTTTCCCAAAGTGGTTCGGAGCTTAGTGATGCTGCTGGGGGTGGAAACACATGGATCAGGTGCTATCACAGAGCTGCACTTATCCCGTGGGAGGGCAAAAGTTCATGTCCCAGGTAGGATTAAAGCTCCCAGTTGCCCCCAGGGTGGCTGCCACGGCCTCAGGTGGTGGAACTGTGTGTGGGGAGTGCTTGGGGTCAGCGCAGACACCTCAGTTCTGCTCCCATTTTGTGGTGTGAGATGATGTTTCACCATTTGGGTTAAAGCAGAAGCTGCTGCTGCTGGTGATCAGCACACACTGCTCAAACCCTTCCCTCACAGCTCCTGCTGGGCACTGCAGGCTGGGATCATGGAATCATTGAGGTTGGAAAAGACCTCCAAGATTATCAAATCCAACCACTAACCAGCACTGCCACGTTCACCACTGACCATGTCCCTAGGTGCCACATTTCATGTTTTTTGAACACCTCCAGGAATGGTGACTCCACCACTGCCCTGGGCAGCCTGATAGCCCTGCCCATGAAGGAATTTTCCCTAATATCCAATCTAACCTCCCCTGGCACAACTTGTGGCTGTTTCCTCATGTTCTGTCCATTGTTCGCTGGGAACAGAGCCTGACCACACCTGGCTGCACCTCCTGTCAGGGAGTTGTAGAGAGCAAACATTTACAGTTGGACTTGATGATCCTAAGGGTCTTTTCTAACCTAAATTATTCTGCATTTGGTTTGTGCTGGGATTTGTCCTCATCACCAACTCAAACCCCTTCAGTTCTCCTTACACATCAAACCAGCTCCTGAGACCATCACTTCTAGCCATAAACTTCCTCTGACAAAGCCAGAAGCAGCAATCTCCTCTTGCCCTGAATTCCTGTTCCTTTCTTGTGTTTTTTCTCAGACTATGAGCCCCAGAGCATCTGTGAGCACCTGCAGTACCTGTTTGCTCTGCTGCAGAACAGCAAACGACGCTACATTGATCCCTCAGCCTTCGTCAAGGCGCTGGGCCTGGACACAGGGCAGCAGCAGGTGGGTAGGAGAAGCTTCTTGCCAGTTCCAGAAGCCTGGAATTGCCCCTGGGCCTTGATTTGACAGCTCCCAGCTGGGTTATGCTGCTGGGTGTGCACATGAAGGGAGAAGTGGGCCTCCAGGCCCTTCCCAGGGTGCAGGAGGAACAGAGAGCCCAGGGAGCGATGAAGTGTGGTCAGGGAGCGATGAGATGAGAACAGGGAGATCAGGAAGAGCCAATGGAGGGATAGGATGGGGCAGGGAGCAATGGGATGAGGACAGGGAATGATGGAATGGGGCAGGGAGCAATGGGATGAGAACAGGGTGATCAGGAGGAGCTATGGAGGGATGGGATGAGGACAGGGAATGATGGAATGGGGCAGAGAAGGATGAGATGACCACAGGGAGATCAGGAGGAGCACATGAAGGGATGGAATGGGGGCAGGGAGCGATGGGATGGAGCGGGCAGCGATGGGACGGGGTGGGGAGCGATGGGATGGGGACAGTGTGATCAAGAGGAGCCCATGGAGCGATGACATGGGGAGAGGGAGTGATGGAATGGGGCAGAGTGGGATGAGATGAGAACAGGGAGATCAAGAGGAGCCCATGAAGGGGTAGGATGGGGGCACAGAGCAATGAGATGGGGACAGGGAGCGATGCAATGAGAACAGGGAGATCAGAAGGAGCCCATGGAGGGGTAGGATAGGGGCACAGAGCAATGAGATAAGGACAGGGAGATCAGAAGGAGCCTGTGGAGGGATAGGATGAGGGCAGGGAGTAATGGGATGGGGCAGAGAATGATGGGATGGGCACAGGGAGTGATGGAATGCAGCAGAGAGTGATGGGATGAGAACAGGAAGATCAGGAGGAGCCCATGGAGGGATCACATAGGGGCAGGGAGTGATGGGATGAGGACAGGGAGTGATGGAATGAGGGCAGGGAGCGATGGGTTGGGCACAGGGAGATCAGGAGGAGCCCATGGAGCGATGGGTTGGGGTCAGGGAGTGTTGGGTTGGGGACAGGGAGTGTTGGGTTGGGGACAGGGAGTGTTGTTAACACCCAGGTGACCCCAGCACGGGGCCAGGTGCAGCTGAAGCTGCCGTGAGGTCCTTTCCAGGTGCTTCCCAGGCTGCTCCGCCCCAGAGGTGGTTGGGGGGAGTTGAAGGGCCCTCGTGGGGTGAGGAGAAATTCGGGGGGTCCCCAGGAGCCAGCTGGGGCCCAAGGGGGGTGAGTGCTGCAGGTCCTGTGAGAGAACTTGGGGGAAGGGCTCAGAAATTCCTGTGAAGAAGTAGTGGGAGGGTTGGAGCTGGAGGAAGGGCCTGAGCATTGCCCCTGTGTGCTGGTTAGGGCTAGGGTAGGTAAAACTCTTCACTGTGGCTGCTGTGGAGCTGTGTTTTGGATTTGTGCTGAACAGAAGATTGATAACATGGAGATGTTTTTGTCATTGCTGAGCAGTGCTTACACAGAGCCAAGGCGTTTGCTGCCTTTCTCAGTGTCACTCTGAGATAGGAGTATGGAGAGGCCTTGGCTGACTGTCTGCATCCACCTGCTGGGGGGCAGGGAACGAGGAGCTGCATGGGGTTACACCACGGCAGCGTGTTTCCTTGGGAAGGAAGCAGCCACCACTGACCAGGGACACGAAAGTACAGCTGGGAGAGGCCAAAAGCTGTTTGTTTTTGGAAGAGGAGAGCCAGGGTGGGAGAGGAAGGCCTGGAGCTGGGCGTGGGGAAGCTCCCAAGCCTTGCAGGGATCAGCCACAGGGCAACTTCTCATTTCTGGGGGGGGTTATTTCTCCTCTCACCTATGATATAAGCAGGGACAGCTGGAATTGCATGTTGAGCTTTGAAAAATGAGAATTCAGGGGCTGGAAAGCTCCACAGGAGTGGTTTTATCCCTTCCAGAGCGCTGGGAGGAGTGGGGCAGCAGTCAGACCCCCAGCGGGGCTGGGGAGCAGCCAGGGGAGCTCAGGCTGTGCTCCCACACTGAGGGCCTCACACTCCTGAGAGCCAAATTTCTCTTATTCCTTTGCTTCTCCTGACTGGTCTTTATTTCCCATTCAGTGCACGGAGCCTCAGTGCAGCCTGTGTGCAGGGCTGGGGTAATTAGCAGGGAATTAGTGGCAGGGTTGTGACTGAGCATTATGCTGTGGTGGATTGTTAATGAACTTGGGGTTCTCTTTCAGGATGCTCAGGAGTTTTCCAAGCTGTTCATGTCACTGCTGGAAGACACTTTATCCAAACAAAAAAACCCAGATGTCAGAAACATAGTGCAGAAGCAGTTCTGTGGAGAGTATGCCTATGTCACTGTGTAAGTATTGAGCTTGGGGCCAAACCTTCTGGTAAACAGTTACATTTTCAGGAGGGTTTGGGAGGGCAAATCTCTCCTGCAACTAGAGCAGGCAGGTAAGTTCTGCAGAAACACTTTCTGACAGATTTTTAGCTCTTTGTTTCCTGTTTGTGTGTGATTGGTGCTGCTGTGTCAGTTCTCCAGCTGCTTTTAATCCTTGCATGAAAATTCAACAATTAAACCTGCTAGTGAGTTAGTGGCATGACAAGTCCTGCAGCCAGAAGACTGCATCCTCCTGGGTGTTGTGTTTTCATTCCTGTGTTCTCAGAGCTGTGGATTTCACTTTAAAAATGGTATGAAATGGTGTGTGCAAGTAGTAACAGGTCCTAGTATATGCTCTTATCCTGTTTACAGCTCCTCATGGAGTCTTTGTGGTGTGAAGGTTTGAACCTCCTTAACCCTGACTTCACCTTTTCTTCTGGTTTTGTTCAAGGAGTATTTTACTAGTGGCTGGGGAGTTCAGGCACTGAACCATGACCTGTCCTCATGTAGTTTTGTCTTCTTTTCAATCCTAGCTGCAACCAGTGTGGCAGAGAATCCAAACTGGTGTCTAAATTTTATGAGCTGGAGTTAAACATCCAAGGACACAAGCAGTTGACGGACTGTATAACGGAATTCCTCAAGGTATGAGCTCGCTGGGCTTGGAGTTCTGCTATTTTTAGCAAGGTGTTTTAATTCCTTACTCCAATTCCCAGCCTTTGAGGTAGGTATGGGAGCATAGCCACTGAGTTGGCTCAGTGAGATGCATCCAAGTGAAAATGTTTCTTTTCTGTGGACACAAAAAATGAGGATTGAGGCATGGAGCCACTCCTTGCTCATGTTACGACTTTAAAAAGCACTTGAAAGTTGCGTTTTTCCTTAAAATACTTTGCCAGGAAAGTTGGGAGAGAGTCCCTGCATGCTTTGTCATGGATAGCACCGGGAGAACAGCTGCTTTTTGTGTTTTCTGTGTCAGTGCTGATCTGCATAGCAACAGGAGACATTCCCTGCTCGAAAATGTGCTCTCAGAAGTACTAGGGAGTGCTGGGAATAGCTGCAGGAACAGCTGCAAGTGCTTGTAATTCAGCTTGAAAATTTGCCTGGATCTGAAGTTCAGCTCCAGCACATTAAGGTGTGAATTGCACTCAGAATATTTCGGACAGAGCTAAGCTGTCCCTGAGCTGTCTGGCTGCTGCTGCACTCAGCAAACCAGTTGCTCTGCTTGTGGAAGCTCTGCTATGAGAAAAAACTGGTTTGGGTGCACACATTAAACTCCTGAATGGGTGAACTCAACGCTGTCTGCTCCTCCTTCACACAAAACAACCCAGTGACCTTTTGGGGGGTTGGAGTTCTCCTCTGGCCTAATCCTGCCTTTGGATCTACTTAGGAGTAGAAATGACTCTTGCAGGGTGATTTTGGGTGGCTGGGCACAGAGGGTTGTAGTTTCCAGGCTAAAGTGTGGCTTTACATTAACTTGGTTCATGTGAACTCATAAAAGGGTGATTTAATTATTTCTTTTGGTATAACCCAACTCAGTCAAGCGAGGAACAAACCTGACAGTCTTGTAGGAGACCTGGGAACCTGGAACGGGGCGGATTCGTTCTGAAACTGGCCTTAGAGTGAGGGCAGCCTGCTGTGGCCACGCTGTAAAGTGCAGTTATCAGTGTCTTCCTGACTGAGAGATTAATTTGTGAGCAGCTGAATAAAGCCTTAAACAGTTGAACTAACTTTGGTGCTTTTCGTTCTCCAGCTGTTGAGTAGTTCTGTTGACTTTTCAGTGCTGACCTGTTCTCATGACCTTTGTCTCTGCCTTTCCACCCTCAGGAAGAAAAATTAGAGGGGGACAATCGTTACTTTTGTGAGACTTGTCAGAGCAAGCAGAATGCCACGAGGAAGATCAGGCTGCTCAGCCTGCCCTGCACCCTCAACCTGCAGCTCATGCGCTTCGTGTTCGACAGGTAACACCCTGGGGTGTGGGGCAGCTCTTTGGGAAGTCCTGCTCTGCTCTCCCTGCTCTCACTTGAGAGGATGAGGGGGAGTCTCAGCTTCTCTGGGGGTGCTCAAGGGGTTCAAGAGGAGTTATCTGGGGATGTGAGCTGTTATTGCTGTGCCTTGAGCCAAAGCTTTGCCTCCACACAGACAAACTGGCCATAAGAAGAAGCTGAACACCTATATTGGGTTCTCAGAGCTGCTGGACATGGAGCCTTTCATGGAGCAGAAAAGTGAGTTTTGGGAGGGGGATTGTTATCTTTACTCGCTGCCCCTTGGCAGATGAGAGGAGATCTCTGTGATCCTGTTTAGGAAAAAATTCTGCCCTGTTGAGGGTGCTGAGGCACTGACACAGGTTGCCCAGAGAAACTGTGGCTTGCCTCATCCCTGGGAGTGTTCTAGGCCAGGTTGGACAGGGCTTGGAGCAAGTTGGTCTAGTGGAAGGTGTCCCTGTCCATGTCAAGGGGTGGAACAAGATGAGCTTTAAGGTCCCCTCCAACCCAAACCATTCTGGGATTCCTCTGAATCCACTTTTTGATGGAAAATTATGTCAAGAGTAGTTTGAAGCTCACATTTCAAATCATTCCTTGCTAAGTGTGTTGTGGAAGCTACAGCCCACTTAATGATGTCCTGGAGAGATGCAAGTCCAAGTCCAGTCTTTGTTGCCCGGTGAAAACATTGAGTTTTAGGAGATAAAAGATTTGTGCTATGGGAGGTAGAGGGGTGCACGAGTGCTGCTTCCCTTGCAGATGGAGTGTACGTGTACGAGCTGAGCGCTGTGCTCATCCACCGCGGAGTGAGTGCTTACTCCGGGCACTACATCGCCCACGTGAAGGACCCACAGACTGGGGAATGGTACAAGTTCAATGATGAAGACATCGAGAAGATGGAGGGGAAGAAACTGCAGCTGGGGATTGAGGAAGATCTAGGTAAAACCTTTCAGTTGTGAGTGCCCTTTTAAAATAACTCTGTTCACCAAACCCACGAGTTGCCCGTGCTTAGCCTCCGGCTGCTCTGCTGATCTCTCCCCCACGCTCCATGGCTCAGGAGCAACATGTGAAACAGCAGCCCTGTTAATTGCAGACAGATTTGCTTGGTTTCAGCCCCGTGAGTGTTTACACCTCGTGATCAGCTCCTCTAGTATTTCTCTGGCTGCCACATGGCAGATAAGACATTTCTGTCTTGAGCAGCACTTCCCTATCAGGGTGGGACAGGCGAGCAGCACGGAACTGATAAGGGAATGCTTTCAGTTTCCTTAACACATTGTGGCTTGATTTCCACTGAGGTGTTTTCCTTTGGAGGCTGTAGAAGAATTCTTGACGCAAACAACAAGTTGGAAGTGAAAACTGCCTCTTTACTTTGAGCTCTTTACTTCTCCATGGTACTTTTCTGTTTGGCCATTGCTGGCTCTGTGTGTGCTGCCCAGATCACCATGTTCCTGGGCTGGAGTTCTTGGAGATTCCTTGGAGAGCTTGGGCTGAGGTTGGACCTGTGGGTCTCTCACTCTCTAGTCAATGAGTAAGAGCAGTTAAGTGTTTAATTAGGATTTGGAGTGCTGGGATTTACAGCCATTCCACGTTCTTTAGCACAGGTGCAGGCAGTCCCAGGAATGCTGACCCACCAGGATGCTCCTGCTTTGCTGTGGTTGGAATTTATGGAATGTTGCCTTGCTTTAAAGCATCCTTGAGGAAGACACCTGCAGATTTAAGTGTTCTCTTGGTTTGGTGCAAGGGGCAGCAGCCTCCCTCTCCCATTTTCCTTGCCCTCACCTGCACAGTGCTGCTCTAGAGGAGGGCAGTGTAGCTGGGGAAGGGTCTGGAGAACTTCTGAGGAGCAGCTGAGAGAGCTGTGGTGGCTCACTCTGGAGAAAAGGAGGCTCAGGGGGGACCTTCTCGCTCTCTACAGCTCTCTGACAGGAGGTGCAGCCAGGTCAGGCTCTGCTTCTAGGGAACAAGGGACAGGACAAGAGGGAATGGCCTCAAGTTGTGCCAAGGGACAGTTAGATTGGATATTAGGGAAAATTTCTTCACTGAAGGGGTGTTCAGGCACTGGCACAGCTGCCCAGGTCAGTAGTGGAGTCACCACCCCTGGAGGTGTTCAAGAAAGGTGTAGATGTGGAGCTTAGGGATGTGGATTAGTGGTGGCCTTGGCAGTACTGGGGGAATGGTTGGACTCAGTCTTGGAGGGCTTTTCCAGCTCTGCCTGCCCCAGCAGCTCTGTCATATTCAGGTTTGGCTCTGCTCACTCCCAGCCCAGGAGTGGAACTGGCCAGACATCTAGTGGTGTGAGAAGAGATTCAGCCCTGAAAGGCGACAAGAGCTGCTCAGCCCTTGTTTTTCCCCTGCCACTCACCCAGCTCAGCAAAACAAGATGCAAATAAACCTCTGTGGCCTCGATTTGTTAAACTTTTATGCTTAACCACAAGTAGGTATTCTTACTTCTTGTATTTCAATCCCAGGCTGCTTGTAGAATAGAAGTAAAGTGTGTTTTGGAGGCTCTCTGAGCTTGGGGCTTAATATTTTTATCATGTTTTGATGTTACTTGCCTATTCTGGTCAAAACTAAGTCTTTGTTACCAATACACGTAGCAGCAGGAGAAGGTCAGTGACATAGAGCAGAGGTCTGTCGAGGGACAGTCCTAGCCCTGCAGATGGGAACAATTTAGAAAATATTTGGAGAACATGCAAGTAAATGGAGTCTAGGAAGTCCTCTGGATGGTGTGAGGAGAGACACATGAATTTTTTTCAGTGTTCAGGACAGACAGGCCTTTTAATCTTTCAGTGGTCCATTTAGAGTTTGGATTTTGGAGCATTGCTCCTTTAAGTGTTGATTTGAAGGCTACAGCTGTAGATAAGTGTTTTCCTTGCCTGAGAATCTGTCTGGAAACAGCAGCTCTTGCAACACAACTTTACACCCCCACCAGCTGCTCCAAAAAAGCCTTTTCCATGGCTGCTGGCTCCCCAGAACCTTTGCTGTGTGTTTTTTTCATGTCCACAATCACTTCTAAATACAATTTTCTTCCCTGAGGAGTTGACTCTTTTCTTTGGAGTCAGAACACCAACAAGAGGCAAAAGGGAGAAAGGATGTTTTTGCAAGAGTTGCTTTTGGCTTGGAGAGGTTCTTGGAGAAGAGAAGTTCAGAACAGGCTCCTAAATTTAGTCCCTTTGATTTACCCAGAAAGGCTGGAGGGATTTGGGGCTTTCTTTGGGATACAATTTTGAGCCACACCAAGCCCAGTGCTTGGCACAGAGGCCTGGCAGAGGGAGGCTGGCTAGGTGGCAAGCTTATCCCATTAATGGAGGATCAGGGAAGGAGCTGATGTGTTGCTGATGTGTTTTGCCTTCTGTCCTGCAGCAGAGCCGTCCAAGTCCCAGACCAGAAAACCCAAGTGTGGGAAGGGCACTCACTGCTCCCGCAATGCCTACATGCTGGTGTACAGGCTGCAGGCCCGGGAGAAGTCCCTTACAGTGGAAGTGCCAGGTGAGTGAGCTTGGAATCCGTCTCATGCTGTGATGCTCCAGGTGGGCCCAGAATCAGGATTTTGCTCAAGGCCCTATTTTGGGACTGCAAAGATGTTCCAAGGGCTGGAGCCTCTCTGCAGCCAGGCTGGGAGAGCTGGGGGTGTTCAGCCTGGAGAGGAGAAGGCTCTGGGGAGACCTTAGAGCCCCTTCCAGTGCCTAAAGGGGCTCCAGTAAAGCTGGAGAGGGACTTGAGACAAGGGCCTGGAGGGACAGGACCAGGGGGAATGGCTTCCCACTGCCAGAGGGCAGGGATAGATGGGATATTGAAAAGGAATTCCTGGCTGTGAGGGTGCTGAGGGACTGGCACAGGTTGCCCAGAGAAACTGTAGCTTGCCCCATCCCTGGAAGTGTTCCAGGCCAGGCTGGACAGGGCTTGGGGCAGTGTGGGCTAGGGGAAGGTGTCCCTGCCATGGCAGGGGGTGGAACTGGATGATCTTCAAGGTCTGTTCCAACCCAAACCGTTCTGGGATTCCATGATTTTAGACTGTTCTCCATGAGCCCCCAAAGGTGCTGTGTGGTGTCTCGGTGCCATGACCAGTGAAACATGTGGGCTTTCCTAGCACTTAATTAACATTAACCTGATGATCCATCCCTGCACCTGCTCAGACCTCTCTATCTTAACCAGCTGGTCAAGATAGGAAGGGAGGTGGAGATCATCCCACCGGGATTCGCTGGCAGGATCCTGCTCGGATTCTGAAGGCGCAGGAGAACACTGTGGTTAAATGTCAACAGCAGTCCACGCACTGTGCTGGAGGTGAATAATCCTGACAGATGTCAGGTTTCCTCTGCAAGTGCTTCATCTTTGCCACATCAGGAATAAATGATGTGAAAATAAGAGGCTCCGAGCCCTGCTCGGGAGTTGGGCCGAGAACCTTCGTGCCATGCCGTGGAGTTGTGGGGGTGGCAGCATCCCCGGGGGTTTGGCCTGTGCCTTTAATGATGCTTCACATTTGCCTGCTGCTCGATTAAAAGTATTAATTAGGCCCCTGGTGCTGAGGTGTGTTCCCCCTCTCTCCCTTTCCCGCAGAGCAGAGCCAGCGGAGGTGGTGTGTCCCTTTGGATCTCTGCCCAGGGGTAAATCACACAGCGTATTCCCTCCTAATAACACCCCCAAACCTTTTCCAACCCTTAAACCCCACCCTTCAAGCCACAAAACTTCAGGAATTAGCACCGATTCCTGCCTGGATCTGCATTTTCAGCCTGTTTCCTGAGCTTTCTTGCTCTGCTTTCCTCCTACCCCTGTGCCCAGAACAATAACTGCACGGGGCCCTCCCCACCCAGCTCCACATTCCTGCACAGCCCCGCGGTTGCCTTTGTTTCCCGTGGAATGCTGCCAGGGAACAGGGAGCGAAGGGCAGCAGTCAGCTCTGTGGTTGTGGGAAGGTTTCATGCAACTGTAAATTTGAGGCATTTTGCTTTGATGCTGTTAAAAAGCAGCTTTTCCGGGACAGTGGAGAGACGTAAGTTGGCTCTGACCTCAAGGAGGTCAGCCTGGTTGTTTTTTAACACTGTGTATTCTCCCAAGGTGGAGAATTGTGCATAAGAATCAACTTCTCAGCTTTTCAAAATAGTTCTAAATAGGAAAAGGCCTCAGATAAGCATTGCTTTCCCCCTCTCTCACACCAGCCCTGCGAGGGAAGTGGTTTATCTTTTTTTCCCCTGCTGAGGTTTGGTTTGTTTGTTTTTTTTCCATCGGTGACAGCAAAAAGTCCTATTTCCCTCACCTTTCTGTTGATCTGCCCCGGCTAATCTCCCATCTCCTGAGGGCTCTTTGTCCTTGGATTTGCAGCATGCTGGATCACAGGTCAGGACAGGCTTCATGTGTATCCGTGGGGTGACAGGGTCGTGTTTCTCCCCTGGGAATGATGGGTCCTTGGCAGGACAGCGCAGCTGCACCTACTACAGCCACCAACCCCAAGTAAATTATTCTCCTGGGTGCAAATCGTTGTATTTAATCATCTCCAGCCATAAATACTGGAGAGAGCAACATCCATGCTCTTGGCTCGGGGAAAGGCCTCGCGTGGCGTGGCTGCGTGAGCGAGTTTTTAGGTTTGCTATCCCCAGATAACCCATCCTAATTAACATAGCTGGCATTTTTCCTTCAATTCCTGGGCTTTCTTCTTTCCCAACAGCCTTTCTGCAGGAGCTGGTGGAGCGGGATAACTGCAAGTTTGAGGAGTGGTGCAACGAAATGGCCGAGATGCGCAAACAGAGCGTGGCCAGAGGCAAGATCAAACACGAGGAGGTGAAGGAGCTCTACAAAAGGTTACCCGCCGAAGCTGGTCTGTAAGACATTGTGGGAGTATTTCTGTAGTAGAGTTGTTAAGATTAGTAATGTTTTGTGACTAACCCCCAATTCCTGTGGCCTCGCCAGGAGGCATTCGCAGCCCTCTCGAAGAGGAAGGCTTCATGCATGCTTAGATTTGTTTTCCCTCTCTTCTTTTCCTGCCTTAACCTATTTTTCTCCTTTTTTGCTCATTCTCATGGCCTCTGGCGTCGCTAATTCCCTCTTGCTCCTTCCCCATCAGTCAGCCTCATGCTTTGTGACTCTTTTCTTCTGCCTGATGAGCAGCTCAGCTCATTAGTGGCATCGAGGCAGAATAACTGCCTGCTCTCCACAGCCAGCTCACGGCAGGTCTGGGAGCTGGTGAGCCAAATTCAGCAGCAGGTAACAGGCTAGGAGAATGCCTGACCTCCAGCAGAAAGTTATTGGAGCTATCCCTTCATCAGAGCTCCTTGTCTCAGTTTTGGAGAATGACTGGGGTTAATCCTTTCCTCCTGCTCCTAGTCTTGTCACCTCAGCACAAGGATTGTTGTTCTCCACCTTGTTTTTCTTTCCCATCTCCCTCAAAATAAGCATAGGGATACCTGCTCTGTCCAGCCAGTGTGGGGAATTTCTCTCTATTATGTGCATCTTCTAAAATCACCAGGAAAATTATAATTAAAGGCTTATAAGTGGGTTTAATTCTGTGGCCTGTTAGACAATTTGATGTTTAGCTTTTCATATCGGACACTCAGAGCCAGCAGTGAGATTGGAGTCACCCAACAGCAAGCTCCTCTGCTCCTGTAAACATCTGCCTCTCTGGTCTGGGAATCCAGGTGCTTAACTCTGGAGCAGGAGGGTGTCACAGCTCATCTTGCCAAGTCCCCACAAGGCTGAGCAGCGTTCAGATGTCACTGTGAAATCAGAGTTGTGCTGGAGGTATGAATGTGCCGTGAGTCACCCGTAAAAAGGAGCAGCACAACTCCAGTCTGGTTTTCCTCAGCAGGACCAGAAGAGGTTGCTTGTGGCGTTTCTAACATGACAGAGGAATAAATCTCAAAAAATGGATTTTACAAGTGCAGGTAAAGGTCTTCTGCCCCAATTTGTAGATGACAGGACCTAGAACTCTGCCCTGAGACACCCACTACCTGCTGCTGGGCACATCCCGGGCACGGCACTTCCAGCACAGCTGGAGGCAGCATCATTCCGGCGCTGCTCCGGGGCCTGTCCCTCAGGAGCTCGGGGCTCTCTCTCTGCAGCTGTGCAGACACGTTTTCTGCCAGCTTTGTGCAGCCTGCCCCAGAAAAACGTCCTTTCTGGGGGAGGCAGCTTTCATCCCAAACTAGCAAACCCGTTCTGACAGCGATGCAATTCTCTGGAGGTCACGGCTGCGGAGGGCGTTGCATAAGATGAAAACACCATGGATTGAGGCTGAGGAGGAAAAGAGACTTCACAGAGCTCCAGTACATGCTGGAGACAGAATGTTTTCCTGTCTTCTATATTTTCCTGTCGCTTCTCTGTTGCTCCTTCCTCGGGAACATGAAGGATTTGTGTTCGGTTGCTAAATGTGACTAACGGGTGTGTTTCCCCCTGGTTTCAGAGCTGCTTTCCTTGTGGCAGCACAGAACGGGTTTCAGTTCTTCTCAATTGCCTGATCATCCCACGGAAGAGTTGTGTATCAGTATTGTGTCTCAGTAGTGAGGATCAGGGGTGTCACCCAGAATTCTTTCCCTGCTCATACCAGCACTGACCTGCTGCTGAA
>NW_008678641.1:13690-18564 GCF_000695815.1 Acanthisitta chloris
CTTCAGCAAACAAGGGCGAGCCTGCTGCTCTGTTTCCACAAAAAATTTGAGCAAGTTTCCATTTGCACTGTCAATTTTTAAATATATGAGTGTTTCTCCCCTTGATTTGGAAGAAGAACACTGGAATTTTGGGTGCTGAAAGGACAGGATGAACACTGACCTCGTCTCTGCTGCTGTTGCCTTTCGTTTTCCTATTACCCCAATGAACTCTCTCTGTTGTAGAAAAAGCCTTTAATGTATGATCATAATTTAAATATTGTATCTGTCCCTTGATGGGTGGTAGGAAAGCCTTCCCTTTTCCTCGACTGCTCTCCAGTAATCCCCAAAAGGTTTGAAAGCACTCCCATTCCTCCTTGGAGCTGTTCCATATCGATCGCTGAATCCAAAATAACCTGCGTGTCTGAATCTCACACATCTCTTGTCTTCTAAAGCTGCGACACCGAGCTGGGAATGGGATGGGAGAAGCTGGATTAGATGTTTAAAACCTCGTACCTCTGAGATTTAATCAACAGTGATTGCCTGTTAATTTTTAGGAGTAATTATAACGCACCACCTGGGGTACGAGCTGACGCGTGCGGGCTTGTTTCTCTTTGTGCTTTTTCCCCTCCCAGGTTCCCCCTACGACTTCATCTCTCTGGAATGGCTGCAGAAATGGCTGGATGAGTCCACTCCTCCCAAACCTATTGATAACACAGCCTGCCTGTGCTCCCACGGCAAGCTCCATCCCGATAAGATATCCCTGATGAAGAGAATATCGGAATACGTGGCCGACTTCTTCTACAGGCGATACGGAGGAGGGCCCCGGCTCAACGGTAACCTCCTGTGCTGGGTGTCTTCTAGAGCCCTGCCCTGCTCCCAGCCCTGTTCTGAGACATCCTTTAGCATCAGAATTTTATTGCAGTGCTGTGATTTTTTAATCACACTTAATTCTGTTAGCATTCAACAAAGCCGTTCAGTGTGATTGCAGAGCCTGCTTGGCTCTGGGCTCTGCTCTGTCGAGGAAGAGCTGTGCCTGGAGGAATTGCTGAGAGGGCAATGAGGCACTTGGTTTAGAAAATACAGTACTTGGAAGGTGATTCTAGAAAATAAAACTTGCACAAGCAATGCCCCAAACTCTTGACAATTATCTTCTGTGCCTGCAGCAGCCACAGCTCGTGCGTGGGCTGAGTCTGGTGGAGCATTCAGGCCCTAAAATCATTCACTGTCTGTTACCTCACCCAAGGAAGCAGATACCTGACAGCCTATGTGCTCCTGTCAGGCATCTACGACACATTCTGCTTTTTGGGATCAGTCCAGCCCCTCCAAGGCTTTGGACATCCCTTCATCAAGCCCCAGGGCTTCGTTCCTTTTAGAAAGGAGCTCAGTAACTCCCACTGAGACCAAATTAGCTCAGCTCCTACTAGGAGCTTGTAGGGAAGAAACTGCTTGTGGCACAGGCAAGCTTTGTGGGGAAAAACAGGGCAAGGTTTATTAGTCAAGTGGAAGATTGCCTGAAAGGTTGTGGACTGAGTATGGCTGGGAGGGAGGGTTGGATGAAGGGATGGATGGACATGCTGCTCCCAGATGAAAATATGTAAAATATACTCCCAGCTGTAGGATTTCCACTGCTTTGGTCCAGTGCAGCTTTGCAGGAGGGTGTTTCTTCTGGGTTTAGCTGGTGAAGTGCCACAACACGGGTGTCCTGCCTTTGACTCCTGTGGCTGTGTGCTGGGGCCACCTGACTCCCTGTAACTGCAAGCTGGTGCTACCAGCAGCTGTGGGAAGCTGAGTGGAACAGATCACACCTCATCTGAAGCATTTTATGCTTCTTTAAGCTTCAGATGTGGCCTGATGTGCTGTCACCGCAGGGGTCCCCTCATTTACATGTGCAGCCTCTGGTCCCTGGCAGGGTGGTTGGCACACACCTGTCTGAAGGCCTTCAATCCAGCAAGAAACTGCCTGTACAATAAATACTGCAATAAATCGTGTCTCTTTTTTCCCCCCCCACCCCAGTCAAAGCACTTTGCAAGGACTGTGTGGTGGAAAGATGTCGAATCCTGCGACTCAAAAATCAACTGAATGAGGACTACAAAACCGTGACCAACCTGCTGAAGATAACAGTCAAGGGGTATGTAAGGCCCAAATGCTGCCAGAGATGCTATGCTAGAAGTCTTAAATTGCTTTCTTTTATCAAGATTTTCTCATTTGGGCTCTGAAGGAGAAGGGAGCTGTGGTGGCAACGCTGTTGTCTCCCTGCAGGAACGACGGGTTTTGGGTGGGCAAGGCGTCCCTGAGGAGCTGGCGCCAGCTGGCTCTGGAGCAGCTGAACGAGCAAGATGAAGATGCAGAGCACAGTAATGGAAAAATGAATGGAAATGCACAAAACAAAGGTATTTCTTCCTGATTTCTGCTGCTGGAGAAACCCACCAGTTCTGCCTGATCCTTCTAACAAAAGATGCATCAAGTGTTTCTGTAGTTGTTTTGCTGCCCTTGTATGAGCAGGGAGGAAAGGATAATGAATACACTAAAAAACTCCTTCATTTAAGGAGCTTTTTGTTTGCTAAGTTTTGCAAACTGGAGTGATCTTTATACCTGGAGAGGGAGATGAGGTGGTAAGTGGTTTTGCAGCAACACATGATCTTTTCATCCACTTCTCTCTGAATGAGATGCCACAGGGGGAGGAAGAAACATGAAAATTACCTTGAGGAAGGGATGATGATTATGTTTATTGTGAAGTTTCAGGATGACACAGCACAGCTGATGCAGCAGCACTGGGAAAACACAGTCTAGGGAAAAAAACATGAATTGAACTCAATTCTGTGCCCATATGATGAGAATGAATGGAGGGTTTATTTGCTTTCTGCATTTTAAGCCGCTGGAAGTTCTGTTTTGTTGTGTTTTTCGAACTGAGAGTGGAATGAAAGTGGAGATGATGGCTGATAGCTTTGATCTTGGGCTTGGAGGCTTGAGAGCACCCCAACCCCCTGGAATACCTGGTGGAGCATTCAGTGAGAAAAGGGTGTCTGAGCTAGCACTCATCATTCCTTGGGGGTGGCTTGGATTCATAACGGGTTGCAGTTCCCAGTGGTGCATTTGCATTACTCCCAAGCCAGGTCGCTCGTTAGGCAGCTCGTTAGAGGCTCCTACTGACACCTCTTTGTCTTTGGGATGCTCCATGCAGTGCTCAGTGCTCCTGTCTGTGGAGTTAGGGATTTAGACGCTGATGTGGGGCTTCTCAACACCCTGGCTGGCTCCCCCTCGGTTTCTCAGGCAGCATCTGGTTTAGATCAGGAATTTTGCCAGGAATTCTGCTCCCTTTGCTCTTACCTAGGCTTGTGTTTAGGTTAAACTCAGATCTTTGGGAGCGGTGAACCCCTGTGGTGTTCCAGCCCTAACAAATGCATCCTTTGTAGTCTCACAAAGGCCTGGCTTGTGCTCCACACACTTCAAAGCCCTCCTACGTGGCCTGGAGGCTGTAATCCCGCCTGCCCAGGGGCCAAGACATCGGAGAATAACAAACTTCCTTCCAAACTTTCCCTTGGGTTGAGGGTTTTGCTGTAATTTGAAAGGCGACTGTGCTCCTTTTCCCCCAAGACTTTTCCTTGGGAGAGGAGCTCTGTGCAATCCTCTTGTATTGTGATTTCTTTTAATTAGATGAATCAAATGAAGAGAAGAGGGAGGAGGAAGAGGAGTTAAATTTTAATGAAGACATCGTTTGCCCACATGGTAAGTCTCTCCGGGAGCTGGAGCTGAATGTATCCCTTGTTGCCCACTGCTCCAGACATTAACCTTGCAGCCTTTGCTCTGACTGTGGCCAGCACGAGGAGTTACTGCAGAAATGTGCTTAATTCTCATTTTCCTGGTGTTTCTTGCACTCAGACTTACAGGTTTTATTAGCAGGCAGTTAGCCGTTGCAGTCAGAGTCTGTGAGGACTATCCAAGCTGGGATGCTGAGCTTCACTTCCTCTCCCCGTGGGCAGCACCAAAGCTCTGCAGCCACTTGGAAGCTCTAAGAGCATTAAGAGAGAAAGAGGAGGTGTTAATCACTCCAGGTGGGAGCTGAGAGTGTCGGTCTAATCTCCTGGTTTACATTCAAACAGGAACACTCACCTAACACCTGGGCTGGGGCCACGCTGGATATCGATTTCTCAACCTGCTGTGCTTTGGTGTCTGTTTACAGAAGGTTTTGACCCATGTCAGTTGTTTTGCTAAGTGATGCCTCATTACCTGCATCCTTGGCTACCCTGGTGTTTAAATCTCACTTTTTTAGCTTGTATTCCCAGACAGAGCTCTGTTCTAGCAAGCTCCTGTTTGTAGGCATCAATTCCCCTATCAGGGATGTTCCATCTTATCCCTAATAAGAAAGAGAAATGCCATAAATTAGCCACACACCTCTTGTCATCAAGGCTAATCAAGAATCTGGAGTAAGGCTTGATAAACCTCATTTTCCAGCAGCGTTTGAGCACTTTGTCACGATTTTAGCTGTTACTCAGAGCCTTGAACGCTGCATTTCCCGTTGCCTCAGGGCTGCTGCTGTTCACTAAACGCTCGGAGTGCAGGGATGGAAGGTTTGTGGAGCCAGACATGATGAAAAATAGGCCAATAGGCCTTTGGAAAATATTATGGTGTTAAATTGCTGGTTGATCTGTGACTTTGGGTCACGGCAGAATAAATAACACAAAATCAGGAGGCTGCTGGCAGGGCAGGTTTTGTTGTCTTGAGCTAACCTCCAATTATTCATGGAAAACAACCTTTCCACCTTGAAAAATTCCCTCTGGAGTGCATCAGCAAATCTGTAGTCTTGTTCCTACAGACTTAATTTTGTGGTGGAGGAGGTTCCTGCCTCCATGGTAGGCTCTGGAAGAGGCAGCCCTGGATCTGGGAGGGCTGGCTGG
>NW_008678641.1:18603-25983 GCF_000695815.1 Acanthisitta chloris
CGTTCCCTGCACCCTTTGCATCCTTGCTGCAATTCCTCGCTCTCCAGTAGCTGCCTGAGCCCAGTGAATAATTTTTTCCAGATACCAAGTTAAGCCTTCTTTGATGTCTGTGCCAAAACGTGTCCCTGGATGGTGGGAGTGGGAAGCAGGGTCAGCAGTGGTTAGGATCATCTTCCAGATGGCAAAGCACTTGTTCCCTGCACACCCAGAGCTGCTTGCATCCTTGCTGCAATTCCTCGCTCTCCAGTAGCTGCCTGAGCCCAGTGAATAATTTTTTCCAGATACCAAGTTAAGCCTTCTTTGATGTCTGTGCCAAAACGTGTCCCTGGATGGTGGGAGTGGGAAGCAGGGTCAGCAGTGGTTAGGATCATCTTCCAGATGGCAAAGCACTTGTTCCCTGCACACCCAGAGCTGCTTTGTCCACCTCCTTCACTCACCATATGAATCTGTTTTCATTAATCATGTGGTGTCAGGGCACTTATTTGTACAGGCTCCTTTTTCCCCCATCCTTGCTGGATCTGGACAGCATCCTGGTCCTGCCTCCGGAGCCACTTGGCCGTGTTGGATGGAGCCCAAGCGGCCAAGTGCTGCATCGAAACGGTCCGGCCCGACCTTTGTTTATTAGAGGAAAAGCAGGAGGGGAGTGTTGCTATTTTTTCCTCTTCATGGCTGGTGGCCCTGAGGAGCTGCTTGTCATGTTAAAGAGCTGCCGGAGGGTGGGGAGGAAGGAGTTGCTCTCCCTCTCCTCTTCCTGCAGCTCTCTAGGCTATAGAAAAGCAGATAATAAGGGATTGTGCCCTTTGGATACAGCAGTTGCTGTTTTCCTTCCCTCTTGCTGGTGCAATCTCCACCGAGACACGAATATTCCCAAATCCGGTTTGCAAACGGCTGTTCCTCGTGTTTCTCCCTGTGCCTGACCATAGCACAGCCACATCCCAGCTGCTGTCTCCAAGGGAGATGCAGTTGTGTTTTCCCCTTGACCACCATCAGCGCTGCAAGTGGGCAGCTGCTCGGATCCCAGAGCCTTCTCCCGTTTTCCCAAGCCCTGTTTATGCTTGTGCTGCACGTGGTGTCCGAGTGCCTGAGCGTGACCTGTCTGCTGCTTCTATCACTAAAATGCCAGGCACAAATGGCTCCTGCTTAACCCCTCCTGGGTTTTTCTGAGCTGCTCGAGCATCGGGGTGAGTAACCCTGGTGGATAAAGAAGTTGTCCGGGGAATAGCTGGTAAATCTTGCTTGGTGTCTCCACGCCTAGAGCAGATTTAGGGTGCAAAGTCTTCCCCTTCTACATTTTGAGGTGCTTGGGTAGGGCAGATGACACCATCTGAGACTGTACAGTGGGAATTTGGGTTTTGCAGGCATGTGGAAAGCACCTGGCTCCTGTTCCATGGGACACAGGGTTGTACATGGAGTCATCACAGGGATGTAGCTATGGTAGCCAAAACCAGAAAACAGTAGCCCTGTGCCCTCTTTGTCTTGCCCTGGCTTTTCCCAGCATCCCAGCTTGCATTTGTTCAGCTGCTTCATCCATGGCCTTGGAATTCTACAGGATATTTTTATGAATTAAAGTCATATTGTGGTGATTTTTCCCTGTGTACACAAGGAAGCGATGGAGGAGCCGAAGGTGACTTTGAGTGCTGGGCCAGTTTTTGCTGACGTGGTGTTGGCTGCTAAACATGTGGATGTCTTCCCCCACATTTATTCCCTGTAATCTCTTCAATCAAGGGCTGCAAAACATCCCTGAGCTTGTGATCAAAGCCCTTCCCTGATTCTCTCCCTGCAGGTGACCTGTGCATCTCCGAAAATGAGCGGAGGGTGGTTTCCAAGGAAGCATGGGAGAAACTCAAGCAATATTTTCCCAAAGCCCCCGAATTCCCAAATAACAAAGAGTGCTGTTCCCAGTGCAAGGTATTTGCCAAATATTCTCCTTCTGTTGACTGTAAATACTGGTTGTATTTCTGGTTTTTCTCTTTAACACCACCCTGTGCCACAGAGGAGAATAGTGTCGCCTTTTAATGGCATCTGGGAATGAGAGTTGGGATGTAATTAACTGTTTCCTGCAGATTTTAGAGCGTGAAGGGGAGGAAAATGAAGCTCTGCATAAGATGATGGCCAGCGAGCAGAAGACTTCTCTCCAGAACCTGTTCCACGATAAATGCAGACCTTGCCTGGGCAGCTGGCCTCAGGTAGGGAAGGGAGGGAGCAGGGAATGGTTTTTCTTGAATTCTCCTACGTTTTTTGACTATTATACCTTTCATGTCTTCCATTCCCCAAATCTGATGAATAAAATACAGATAAATACTGAATTAAGTATTTCTCTCGAGGTGGCTGATATAAAAGTTACCAAAGATATGGGGAGGGAGGGAGCAGGGAATGCAGCTGAGCCCAGGAGAGGGTTTTAGTGGCTTTTATCCTTCTCCTGCCTAGAGCAGCTGTGGGTGCTCCATCCCTGGAAGTGTTCAAGGCCAGGTTGGATGGGACTGAGAGCTACCTGGGCTAGTGAAAGGTGTCCCTGCCCATGGTAGGGGTTAGAATGAGATCCTTGAGGTCCCTTCCCACCCAAACCATTCCGTACCCATCCACTCGGTCCGAGCGAGGCTGTGCCCATGGCACTGCAGCTCACAAATGTGCTGTGCCGAGCTGTGATTTCCCTGGATTAGCTGTGCTGGCACAAAGCCCTGAAGAGCCACAGGAATGGCTCATGTGCCAGTGGTGCGGTGTCTGGCCTGGAGTCAGCGAGATAACAGCAACAATATTGCTGCTGTGGTTGGAGCTGTCCCCAGGATGGAAACACTGTGGCCGTGACTTCCCACCGCTCTCCCTCTGCCTTCCTCTGCAGGAGGATGCTAGAGCAAAGCTTGGGATGCTGGTGGGGCAAAATTCAGGTGTGCTGCAGCATTCTCCTGCATCCCAGCAGCTCAGGGGGAGCATCCCAAAAAGCTGAAGCCCTCCAAAGGGCAGTGATGGCCATGCAAGCTCTGTCCTAGTGGCTTCTCCAGGGCTTTGGGGGACTTTGAGGAGGCCCAAAAGGAATGGCATAAGCTGTTGGCTCCAGTCCTTGATTCCTGGGGGTCTCGTGGTGCTGGTTACTGATTGACTCATCAGTCCTGCCAGGGTGCTTTGGCAGGTGTCTCCCTGGGTCCCTCGCTGCTGAGGCAGTGTGGATCCGTGGCTCGGAGCCAGGGAGACCCAAAAGGCTTTAAAAGGAGTTTCCCTTTTGTGCTGAGCTGGAGAGCTGTCGGGTCCTGGCAGTGGTGTTTAAGTGTTGTATCTGGTTGGATTTGCTTTTGGAGTTGGAGTAGGTAATGGAAAGCTGGAGCCCATTGCTGTGGGTCAGGAATAGGAGGGTCTCTCTACCAGTGAGGTCACATCCTCCTTTCCCTTTGAATTTCCCAAGGGAGCCTGATTAAAAAAAGAGTGTGAAGGTCTTCCCCTCAAGCTTTTGGAATTTTTCTGATCCAAAGCAGTTGTGGTTTGGGGTGGAAAACAAGTGGAGTGGTTAGATCCAGAGGAGAATCCTCATCTAGTTGAAGATGTCCCTGCTTATTGCGCATGACCTTTGAAGGGTCTCTTCCTACCCAAAGCACTCTATGATTCTGTGAGATGAAGAGAGCTCCAAAATATATGTATAATTCCTCAGGTGTGCTGAGTTTTCCTGCAGAAAGTTGGAGTGAGCCTTTAAATCCTTAGAGAGCCTTAGGGAAAGTTGTGAGGATATAGGTGAGCATGGAAGTGATTTTGTCACCCAGCTCTTGAGGTCTAGGTGTCCAGGAGCCAAGAATTTAATGGAAAATTGGGACAAGAAAACAGAATTTATCCCCAAAACACTACCTGGTGAGGATACAAAGTGTCCCTGTTGCTGCCAAAAGGAAAAACTTGTGGGTTTTGATGTTGGAAGCAAATGAGGGAGGTTGGGGTGGTCTCACCCCACCCCCATGGGAGTGCAGGGTTTCACCTGCCTCAGCCCCTGAGTGCCTTGGGAGAGAAGACCTGGCACTGGGGAGCCTTGGCTGCTCCAGGGAAATGCCCCTTTCCTGCTGGGAATTAAAGGTAATTGGATCGAAAGCTCAACTAACTTTGTAATAAACACGAGATTAGTCATGTCAGTGCTTAGTACTTGATCCCAAATTATTTTCCTTGGCTTTCCCAGCATGCTTGGATAGAGTTGTCATGGTAAAACAATGCTGAGATCTCTGAGGGAGCACAAAACCAAACAGTCATCCTTCCCTATTGTTGGATCCATTAAAAAGATCCTTCTTCCCTCTCTTTTCCCCCAGGAGACGGATGAGCTGTATATTGTTTCGCAGTTCTTTGTAGAAGAATGGAGAAAGTTTGTCAGGTAACTTGGCTGGAGGGTTTTGGTGTTCTTTATCCCTTGTTTTGGGGGCTGTAGGTGATACTTTGGTCCCGACTCCCGAGTGCTCCAGTGGTTCATGGAAACAAGGAAGCTGATTTTTGCACTCTGTTACATGCTGTAAGACACTGAGTTTCCTTGTTTACCATGTCTTAACCAGATGGTCGGATTAGCTGGTAACCTGATTAGTTTTTTCATCTGTCTGGAGCTGTATCCCAGACAAAGGTCGCTGCTCAATCCTGTTTCCACGGGCTGGAGATGGAAATCTCTGCTGGATTGAGTCATTTTGCAACACGGAGGAGCACAGATCTGATTTCCTCATCTCTAATAGTTAATATTCCCTGTTGGAATGCCTTCTGTAAATATTCACCTGCGATTGCTTCTTGGCCGCCTGAAGAACTGTGGAGTTTTTGGTGAAATATCCTGATCCAGCTTTCCAAACCTCTTTCCTTCTGCAGGAGGCCAACACGATGCAGCCCGGTGTCCTCCATAGCAAACAGTGTCCTGCTGTGTCCCCACGGGGGACTCATGTTCACCTTCACTTCCATGACCAAAGAAGACTCCAAACAGTGAGTTTATTCCCTTTGCATGTTTTCTCTTTGCTAGGAGCCTCAGGAGAACATTTCCCAAAGGAATATTCTTGCTGCTGAGCTTCAAATCCTTTCCCTCAATCCAAATGAACGCCTAGGCTTTCCCAGAGCCATCTCAGCCTTCCTGCAAGGCAAGACCTAGATTGTCCAAGGATGCTGGGTCAGGAAAAAAGAGCTTCCTTCAGCTTGGTTAGTTCCTGACAATAACCACCCTGGGTCTGACCAGAAACATCCTGCTTCCTTACCATTTGCTTTCCGTGAGCCTTCCCCCCCCGGAGCGCTGGCTGCAGGGCTGGACTTCATGCTCCATAGCATTGCCACTGCAGTGATGCAGCACTAAAAGTAGGAAATCTTCCACTCCTTTCCTCCTCCATCCCTCCCTCCAGCGTGACGGGAGCAGAGCAGCGTCACTAATCACAGGCTGCTGTTATCTGGGTGCACAGACCCTCACGGGAGCTGATCTGGGGATGGACTGGGAAGTGTTTCTCTGGTTAACAGACTAGAAAGCAAAGGAGCGAGGTTGTTTGGGAGCTCAGAGCTTGACTTTCCCATGTCATAAAGCACCTGCCTGTTCCTTTGCACAGTATAGCTCTGATATGGCCCAGTGAGTGGGAGAGGATCCAAAAGCTCTTCGTGGTGGATCATGTCATCAAGATCACACGGACACAGGCTACCGGGAGTGACCCCGAGGGTGTGCGCTACACCTCCGAGCCCCGTGAGTGACTCCTGCTCTCCTCCTGGGCCAGTCCCTGGGAATGGCTCTTTTGGGGACCAAAAATTAAACATGGAGCTTGGCAGATGCCTCACCTGCAGTGCTGTGTCCAGCTCTGGGGTCCCAGCATGGGAAGGACGTGGAGCAAGTTTGGAGGGGACACCAAGATGCTCTGAGAGCTGGAGCATCTCTGCCATGGAGCCAGGCTGGGAGAGCTGGGGCTGTTCAGACTGGAGAAGAGAAGGTTCTGGAGAAACCTTAGAGCCCCAGAGCCCCTTGCCTAAAGGGGCTCCAAGGGAGCTGGAGAGGGCCTTGGGACCTGGGGGGATGGCTTCTCAATGACAGGGGAAATTTAGGTTGGGTATTGGGAAGGAACTGTGCCCTGTGAGGTGCTGAGGCACTGGCACAGGTTGCCCAGAGCAGCTGTGGCTGCTCCATCCCTGGGAGTGTTCCAGGCCAGGCTGGATGTGGCTCAGCGACCTGGGCTAGGGGAAGGTGTCCCCGCCCGTGGCAGGGGGTGGAATGAGATCCTTAAGGTCCCTCCAACTCAGACCATTCTGGGATTCTGCGATTTGCTGTGTTGGGTTGGCAGTGGGAGGCACTGGGCTGGGCTGTCCAATGAGCTGGAGCAATAAATGTGTTTTTCTTCTTGGTGTCCCCAGAGCTGTGCCCAGAGTGCAGGGAAGGACTGTTGTGCCAGCAGCAGAGGGACCTGCGCGAGTACACCCAGGCCACCATCTACATCCACAAAGTGGTGGACAATAAAAAGGTACAGGCTCTCCCCCACCCCTGCCCAGCTTGGCTCCAGCCGTGGCCCCAGGTGGCTGCACCTGCTGCTGGGGACGTGGTGACCCGTGGTGGTGGTGGTGAGGGCAGGAATCCCTCAGCTCTGCTCAGGGCAGTACTGCTGGCAGAAACAGCCAATGGGACATTCTGGCTCTAAAAATTTGGTCTCCTCAAGGCTTCCTGTTGCCAAAGCGAGTCCTGTGTATTATCAGGGATGTTCCCTGCTGTTTTTTCTGTCTTAACTCTGTTCCCAGGCTCTACCTGCTCTCCTCCCCCTCCAATATTTGTCATTTCCTTTCTTCTTGCTCAAGTGACATTTATCCCTGGATGCAAATAAGCTCTTTCCTTCCATGCTGGTGAGACAGTGAACTCAGAGTTGGTTTTCAGAATCTCCTGAAGCTGTGAATTACGTTTTTACTGATCTGAAGTGTCAGGATCAGCTCTAGAATTGGTTTTCCAGGTACCCAAAAGCTGGTTCTGGTAAATCTCCCTCCTCAGGGCTTTTAAGGAGGAAACCAGGGCTGGTGGCAGCTCGGATGAAGACATTCCCTGCAGCTGAGAGTGGGTTTTTTGGCCTTCCATCGATTCCCACCTCCCTGGCAATCCAAGGGAGGCGCTGGAGCTCGGAGCACTGCGGGGAGCTAGAGGCTGGCAGGGTTCCTGCCCTGGTTGTGAGACATGGAGCACGCAGAACAGTCTGGAGCCACAGCCAGGGCTCTCAGCCTGAATCCCGAGGCTGAATCAAGCTTGGCTCTGGTGCAGAAGAGGTTTGGTTGTTGTTTCTTTCTGGCACTGGACAGGACTGTGCTCACACGTGGGGCTGGCAAAATAACAGGGAGCTATTCTTTGTGGAGCAGCTGGAGCTAGAAAGAGGGGGCGAGAGCATGCTCATGAGATCCCTCAGTTCCAGGGCAGCTCGGCAGGATGGGAAGTAGCAG
>NW_008678641.1:26015-28102 GCF_000695815.1 Acanthisitta chloris
CTGTGTCTTTCCTGCTGGGTTTTGCAAAACCAAGAAGCATTTCCCAGCCCCTCACCCCTGCTCTTCCTCCTCTGCACCCCCCTGGTGCCTTCTTGGCATGGATGATGCTGTAAGAGGGAAGCCCCATCTGGATAGAATCAGTGAGGGTGGCACTGCTGGAATTCAGAGAGCTCTGGGGGATGTTTGGGAGCTGGAATTGCATCATTAATCATACCTAGATCGCTGGAGGAGTGAGCTCTCTGCATCCAGGTCTCCTGAGCTCCTGCAAACCCCAGCTCCAGCCAAAGAATCAATGGGAATTTGCGTTCAGGCAAATCCATGCTTCCTGGGGTGACTTCCACAGACCTGAACATCCTTTTTATTTATGTATTTGTGTAAATGATTTAGTTTTCATTAACTTAAAACCTTCAGCCCCATAGGTAGTGGTGCTGAGTGCCTCAGGCTGCTGCAGGAGTGGATAAGTGTCTTAATTTATGCATAATATTCCTTTCTTCATGTTGAGACTTTTGTAATACACTTAGATGAACCAACTGATGGGAAAGGAATCAGTCCAGCCCCTGGAGACATTCCCTTTGCATGGAGAGGAGGGCAGGAAGCACCTGCAGCTCCACAGAGGGGCATTCCCAGGGCCAAACCCCACGGGGTCCCACGCAGCTGGGGAGGGTGAAGGAGCCTTTGCAGAGCACATGGAGCAGCTCCCAGGGTTATTCCTGAGCTCTCTGGATGGAGGAGGCACCCAGAGGCCTCCAGGAACTGTTTGCCATGCTGTGCCAGGCTGGGTGAGTGCTGGTAGTTACGGAGAATGATTTTTATGACTTCAGGTAATGAAGGACCTGGCTCCGGAGCTGAACATGAGCAGCTCGGAAGCTGAAGAGGAAAGGGATGAAAACAAGCCAGAGGGGGAGCAAGACCCTGATTTTAACCAGGTAGAGATGAAAAATCCCATCAGGTTCTTTGATTTTGGCATCATCCACTTGAGTCAGCATGATGGGATTCGTGTCCTCCTCCTCTGTGTCCTGCTGGCAGGGCAAACAGGTCTTATATTGTCACTTCCATGGTTGAACCACCCCAGTGCTGGGTTTGGAGAGGTTAAACCTGGATAGGGATTCAGGTGCATGTGGAAATCTGCCCCACACTGGCACTAGGACCAGGAACTGACGTTTGAAGGCAAATCCTTTGGTCTTCTCCACACTTGCATGCTCCAGTTGGCTTTCCAAGGGGTTTTCCATTGCTTCCTGCCTTCCCTTGCATGACCAACTCAGCCAAAACACCCTCTGGGATATGGGGAAGTTGTGTTTATCCCCAAATAACTTAATCTCGGTTTTTTGCTTCGTCTCTAGGCCAACGGCGGCGCCAAGCGCCAGAAGCTCTCCCACCAGAGCTACATCACATACCAAAAACAAGGGATCAGACGGAGCACGCGGCACCGGAAGGTCCGAGGGGAGAAAGCACTGCTGGTGTCAGCCAGTCAGACCCTGAAAGAGCTGAAAATACAGGTAAGGTGGAGCTTCCTCCCAGGAATGAGTAAAAAAGCATAAAATATGTTAGAATCCTGGGCTGCATCCAAAGGAGTGTGGACAGCAGATCCAAGGAGGTGGTTCTGCCCCTCTGCTCTGCTCATGAGACCTCACCTGGAGTGCTGTCGATAGTTCTGGTGTCCTCAACATCAGAAGGACCTGGAACTGTTGGAGCAAGTCCAAAGGAGGCCAATAGGTTGATCAGAGCACTGGAGCACCTCCCCTGCGAGTACAGGCTGAGAGAGTTGGGGCTGTTCAGCTTGGAGAAGAGAAGGTTGTGTGGAGACCTGAGAGCAACCTGCCAGGAGCTGAAGGGGCTCCAGGGAAGCTGCAGAGGGACTCTGTGTTAGGAGCTGCAGGGACAGGACAAGGGGAAATGGGGAGAAATTGAAAGAGAGAAATTTAGATTAGATATGAGGTAGAAGTTTTCTCTGTGAGGGTGGTGAGACACTGTCCCAGGTTGCCCAGGGAGGCTGTGGCTGCCCCAACCCTGGCAGTGTTCACAGCCAGGTTGACTAAAGCCTTGAGCAACCTGCTCTGGTGGGAGGTGTCCCTGCCCAGGGCAGGGGG
>NW_008678641.1:28160-31521 GCF_000695815.1 Acanthisitta chloris
TGGAGTCACCAGCCCTGGATGTGTTTAGGGAGAGACTGGATGTGGCACTTTGTGCCACGATCTAGTTGACGTGGTAGTGTTTAGGTCATAGGTTGGACTTAATGATTCCTGAGGTCTTTTCCAACCTGATTGATTCTGTGGTCTTTAAGGTCCATTCCAACCCCTTAACATTCTGTCATCTATGAAATCAGGAGTGTGGGATGGAAGGAGAGGGGTTGGAACCCCCCGCAGGGTCGGGAGGTGCATTGGGGTTGAGCGGGGGAGGGTTGGGGATGCTCTGTCCCTGCAGCACAGTGAGTGTGTCCCCTTGTGTCGCACAGATCATGCATGCATTTTCAGTTGCTCCCTTCGACCAGAACTTGTCCATCGATGGGAGGATCCTGAGTGATGACACAGCCACCCTGGGCAGCCTGGGAGTCATCCCCGAGTCCGTCATCCTCCTCAAGGTAACACCCCGGTGGCTTCTCCTCTCGCATGCAATCAGCCCAAAATGGAGCAGATTTCGGTGCAATCAAAGCACAGCGTGTTGTGGTGTGTGTGAAAATGGTGAGAAATGTAATGAGTTCCTCTTGGAGCTCTCTCTTGAGGGAAGAAAATCCTTAGGTTTTTTTTAGTTTGGAGGAAGAAAATCCATAATTTTGTTTTTGTTTTGGACCAGAAAACTTCTCATTTGTTTTGTTTTGAAGGAGGAAAATCCTCGGTTTGAGGAGCAAATCCTTATTTTTTTGTTGTTTTGGGTGAGAAAAATCCTTTTGGTTTTGTTTTGGAGGAGGAATGTCCTTATTGGGATTTTTTGGATGAGGAAAATCTTTTTTCTTTTTGCTTTGGAGGAAGAAAATCCTTAATGTTTTTGTTTTGGGTGAGGAAAATCCTCATTTTTTGATTTCCTCGAGCCTCTCTGAGCTGCTTTTGCTGCTGAGCTGTGCAGGTACCAGCCCAAAACACACCTGAATTAGGGAGAGTCCTCCTCTCCGTCCCCCAGTGTTCCTGCTCCCCTCCTGAGCAGGAACATGAGGCCGTGGGTCCATGAGCTTCCGAAGGAGGTTGTTTGGAAGTTCATTTGCTCCTCAATTCCCTGCTCCACGTTGTTTTCCAGGCGGATGAGCCCATTGCAGATTACGCGGCGATGGACGATGTTATGCACGGTGAGAGGGGAGGGCTGGAGGGGTTGGGGAGGAGCACTGCTGGCTGGGTTTGGGTTGGGAAGGTGCAAAATGGAGATTGTGATACTTCCTTGTCGCTGCTGTGAGATATTCAGCCTCAGAACGACTCCTAACGCTTTTCCTTTCCCTTTCCCTCCCAGTTTGTATGCCTGAAGAAGGATTTAAAGGTGAGTCTGGGGGGGGTTACCCTCCTTCACATCCCCCCCATGATTCCACACCCATCCCATCTCCCTCCTCATCTCTTGGTGGTGGTTTATCTCCCAGGGACTGGTTTACTTGGCCACTGATGGTTTTCCAAGAGGAGCAACCAGAAGGGAAGAGGATTTGTGACCTGGGAGGGCATTAAAGAACAAGCCAAGGTGGATATGGGACTCTGGGACGGCAGAGACCCACGGGGAGCCTCTGCTCCCCCAAAACAAAACAAATGCCTTATGTCAAAGCAGATTGCACTGAAGGACATCCTGCTGCAGGAGAACGTTCCCAGGTTTATTTAATAAACAACAGGAAGGTTGGGAAGTTGAGCAGCTTTTGGTGTGTTTGGGGTGATGAGGGGGTGTCCCTGTGTGCCCCTCAGCCTGGCTGCAGAGGGGTGGTGATCCAGTACATCCAAACTATCTTGCTCTCTTCTCCAGGAACTCTTTTCCCATCTTTGAGCCATTCTTACTCTTTCAGTCCAGCATGGAAGTACAGGAACTGTGACTTTGTGAGGAACGTCTAACGCTTTTACGCATCAAAAACTGCATTTATTTAACCCAGGCTGGGAGCTGGGATCTGCCTCCCGAGCCTCATTGGGCCGGGAGCTGCCCCCTCTCCACATCCCTCCATCACTTCCACACCTTGGGTGATCCAGTGTTCACCTGGGCTCTGGGAACTGGGGGTTTTTTTTAGAAATTTGGGCTATTCAAATGACTTTGGAGAACAGTTTCCTCCAGTCCAGGCTGCTGAGAGCACTCCCAGAGCTGGGGAGGGGGTGGGTGGGTGCTGTGTTTCCCATGGGAAGAGGGTTTTTTCCCCTCTCCTCATTTTTCAGCAATGCACTAATCATTATTATTTTTTTACATCTCCCAGCCGACGTTTCTCCCCTTGAATATATGGCAGGATACACCATCCCACTTACCAGCCTGATCCACACTGGGCACTGCTGAGGGCTCTCTAATAAAATTCCACATTTCCTCTTCCTTTCCAGCCTTTCCCCTTGTTTCTGTGGCCAAACATGCTGCAGAGCTCACATCAGTTTTAGTTTCTCAAGGTGTGCAGGTATTTGGGGTACAAATAAAGGATGGGGGCGCAGGCCCATCCCCCAAACCACACAGGTGTTTGTTTGCAATGTTTTAGCCGCAGAATTCCAGCTGCTCCTGGCCAGGCGCCCTCCGCCCTGTCCCCACTGGGTTGGGGGCGAAGCAGCAGCGTTTGAGGGGCTCTAAAGCTCCTAAAAGTGTCTTTTTTGGGGCAGTTTGGACCCGTGGATTTGATTCCAAGCTACAGACATCAGGAATTCCACGCACCGCAGCCGCAGGAGGTTTTCCTTCCCAGCCTTGAAGCACTTGCTTGTGTACATATTCCTTGGAAATTCCATCTACAAGTTGCTGTTAATTTTTTTAAATGTTATATATAAAAAAACTCTCTGATGCTGTCGTGGGAAGGAATCCCATGGGGGTGTGCCAGGCCGCGGCGGTTCCGGCAGCGCCGGAGCCCACAGGGGCTGCAGGTACGACGTGCGATCCAAGGCCTTTTCTGTTTTGTCTGTTATTTGCAAATATTATCGGAATAAAGTTGTCATCGGAGCTGTGTGGCCTCCTTGCAGCAGGGACACGTGGGCAGGGGTGTTGGAGCATCGGGGGTTATCCCGAAACTCCGAGCTGTGGGTGCTGCAACTGGGATCCACCGGAGTGGGAATCCCACCCCACCCCACCTGCCCTGGCACAGGGAACGGTTTTACGGAGCTTTGCTTGCCCTGTCCCATTCCACCCTGCTGTGTCCCCAGGGGGTGCCTCAGTCCCAGCCCTCCCCCTTACCCCCCGGAGCTGCTGCCAACCCATCCTTGGGGACCTCTGACCAGGGGTGTCCCCCTGGGGGGAGATGGGGTTGGATTGGGCCTTGGGGTGCTGGGGGTACACCGGGTGCCAGGGGGGATGGATGGGGTGCCCTGGGCACTGGGAGGAGGGTTTATGGATGGGAGGGTGCCCTGGGTACCAAGG
>NW_008678641.1:31644-31879 GCF_000695815.1 Acanthisitta chloris
GGGTACCCTGGGCGCTAAGGACGCGGGTTATGGGTGAGGGGCTACCAGGAATGGGGGGTTATGGATGAGATGGGGTACCAGGGATGGAGAGAAATGGGGGCTGGATGAGGGTCTTAGGTACCAGGGATGGGTATGGGGGTACCCTGGGTCCCGGGGAGCCGGGGTACGGATGACGGGGGTACCCTGGGTGCGACTCCAGGTCCCAGGGAGGGACGCGGGGGAACCCCGCGAGCAG
>NW_008678642.1:0-1070 GCF_000695815.1 Acanthisitta chloris
TTTATAATATAAATAAGGAAATACAAATTGCAACATGTCAATTTTTTTCCAACTATAACTATCTCCATTTTCAATTTGTTTTGAATTATGTCCAGGACAATTAATTACATACCAGGAATACTTAATATATGTCTTGTTGATGCTTTATTTCCTCACTGGACTTTTGATTTGCTGCTGACAATAACAGAATCACAGGAGCAGTGGGAGCGTCTGCCTGTGCCTCTACAGGCAGTTTCTGATCTTGTTCCGTGGTCAGAATATATGAAATATCAGTTTATCCATCAAAGCTGCAGAAAACAAGATATGATAATCCATCCCTGACTGGGTGTTTAATTTCACTCCTTTTCAAGTTTCAGCAAGGAGCTTCCACTTTTTTTTTATGCAAGGAGTCATATTAAAAACCCCTGAAATCAAAAGAAGGTCATCTTCCAAAATCCATATTTCCCTTTGGAAATGACCAGGACATTCTTAACTAGTAATCATTTCTTGGGCATGATGTTTTTAAAATGCTCATGCCTAAAATATACAGGGAACACCCTCACACATGGAATCTAATCTTCCTCCTGTCAATACTACCTAGCCAGGAACTGACTTCTACCCTGCAGCCAACCCAAACAGTCATCATAGACCTGGTGGTTGCATTTTCAGCCAAGATTAAATTGACCAAAGTGTTTAAAGAAAGCTGAGCCCATATACAAAAGCATTTGGACAAAGCATCAGCACAGTCAAATGCTGACATAAGCAGACAGCTGTCTACTCAAAGGCTGCCTCTGGAGTTCAGTTCTATCTTATTTTAAATGCCTCATATTTTGAATTTGAAACATTCACAGAACAATATTTATTAGATGGTTATTCCAGTTATTTTGCAGGAAGTGGAAAGTTCTTAGTCTATATAGGAGGAAAAGCTCCATCTCATATTCTAACTTCCTACCTGCCATGTACCTTGGAATTTACTTTGGTGTAAACAGTGACCAACATAACCATAGCTACAATCATAGTTAGCATCAGATTTTTAGCCCCAAAATTTTGCTGCTAAACAAGAAACTAGAATAATATTTGTCACATTCCTG
>NW_008678642.1:1101-9481 GCF_000695815.1 Acanthisitta chloris
TTTTTGAGATAAGTTCTACAGCAATTAAATTCTACCTTTCAAATAAAACAAGTTTAATAACAGTTCTCTGCAAGCAATGATTCAGGCACTGTATGTTTTGGTGGTGTGAAGACAGGGAAGGCAGGCTAGTATGTATTGAAAACAAGGGCATGCAATCAGCTAGCTAATTTCACTTAGCACATATCTCTAGATAAAGCCCAAGCCCAAAGTCATGCCTAAAGCCTCTTCACAGTCACTATGGGTTTGGTGTATACAGGTATAACAAGTGAAATGATTAGGCTATGAAAGGGCTGATAGCATAGGGTCTGTACAAGAAGTGAGGGAAGGAATGAAATATTGCCTAGTAACAGAGAAGCACAGGGTGGAACTGGGGAGAGCAAGGTCATCTCACAGGGACATTTGATGAGGAAACTCAACAACTTTACAAGCATCCTGAGACTATATGTCTAATGGACAGGCAGTTTGTCCAGAACTAAAAGTCCTTGTGGTCTCAGCGGGATGGAGCTACACACATGGAATTCGTACTTAGAGCATTCATATTCAGCTGTAGCCCTACAGCTTTAAATTTGGCTGGAGAAAGGCAAACTCCCCTATAGCATTACCTTCCCTGTTACAGCATCAATGGCACAATAAAGATTCACAGCATTCCGTAATTAACTCAGAGGCCAGTAGCAATCTGAAATGAGTGAACCGAGGTGGACACTAAATGATGGGACTTTATAGTTATTACTAACTTGATTTGTAAGAACCAATTAAACATGATTCAGGACCGTGAAAGTGATCTATAGCTTCATAAAGTATTGCATTGACACAAGGGAATGATAAAAGTCTTTCCACATGAAAGATGGCACCAAATAAATGCGATGACTGGCATTTTTTCTATACCTCCTGCAGCTTCAGTGTATATACTCTGTTTATAACACAGGTAAAGAAAGATGCATATTGAGAAAGCTGTAAATAGAACTGTATATTTTAAAATGCTGCAGTGATGCACTTGCAGATTTATCATTCTGCACAACTCCTGTACAGTGGCAGAGACTGCAGAGAAGCAAGACCCCTCCACACAGGGACTACTAATTGTTAGCTTTTATGGCTTTATTGCTCAAATCAAAGAAATAAAGGAGTATATTTTATATAAAAGGGTTCAAGAAGAACACAAAATATCTGATGGAACTTATCAGAGAACGAAGTCTGTTCTTTATCTAGAGGGACAAAGTAAGGGCAACTGTATTTGCAAACAACAATGCATATTTAATTTTTCTAGATGTGAAACATCATTGTATAATTCCAACAATGTAGATATGATGGCAAAGAATAGGTGGGAAAGGAAAGAGCATGCAAAATAAGTGTATATTGGGTGGCATTCTCTTTCAACACATAACAGAAACTTTAAGTTTTTCCAGTGAAAAAAAAAAAAACCAAGAGAGTATTTTCCACCATTTTAGTTATTTAGACATATGTGATTTATTTCAAACTTTGAAATAAATTGTTTGACTTTATTAATATCTACTCTAAGTATTAACTTCAGCCCCAAAATTTTGTTAGTGGGTGACATTTTAAGTATTCTGAAATAGATGATAGAAGATGGACATACACTGAGGCCACATAATTTGGCCCCTTACCATAAAAATGCATTTAAAAAATCTACAAAATACTGAACATGCCTCTAGTGTACTTAAACTCACAAATCAGAAAAGAGTTAACATGATAAATTGTATGCTTTTCTATGTTGCTTTTACTTTCTCTCCAGGGAATGCAAATCTCGTACAGCCACTATTTCAGCACTTCTAGACTTTTACTTTTGCTAAGCTTCTGTGCCTGCTTTTTGTAATATGTGATTACCTCTGTAATATAGGGTACAAAATTGGATATGAGAGCCTCACATTTTAGACTGTAATGCCACATGTATATGTCTGGAATGATTTCCTCTGTCTTATTTTCTGTGCCCCAGTTCATGCTTTCTGGCACTTTCCTGTTTGACTGCAGAAATACATTTTGCTGACAGTTTTGTGGCTCTGTTGACTGTGTTTGTGCTCCCAGGTCCTTTCCCTGCTTCTGCCAAATATGCCCATTTAATATACACTATGACTTCTTTTAACTTCAATCTTCAAAGCATCCTCCATATCTGATCAAACAAGTGGAACACCACACACAGCAAAGACTTGTTTTGGGGTACAGAATCAAGGCATTATAACAATTTCTATAGAATACATACATCATTTATGGTGCACACATAGCTGTTAAATGGATGAGATGACATTGAGCATACACTGAACAGAGAAGTATGTTTAGATCCTGAGTGGCTTAAATGTAGGCAGGGTCAAGCCTAGCCAAAACTGCAGATCAGCTCTCTAAGCATTCACATTATTTGCTGACCTGTCTGGAGTGTATTTTGTACTAGCTGGAACCAAGTGTCCTGTTGCTCACACTTTCCTTCTTTCTCCTTGCTCACAAATGTGGTGACTATGGTGCAGGTTCTCCCAAGCAAAGCAAAAACAGGAAGGGATGCAATCCTAGTACTTGTTTCAGAGGTGTGAAGCTGAAGCAACAATATATTTGAGTAGGTGCTTTTGCTTTTTGTATTTTTAAAATAAATGTGGTATTTAAAAAAAATAGCTGATGTGCAAGAAAAGGAGAGCAGACAAGACATTTCTCTGTTTTTTGGGTGACAACTTGACACCATATTCTTCTTCATACAGAAATACAAAGTCCTATTCTTCTGGCCAAAGATAGTAAGTTTTCGCTAAATTATATACGAATGTTCTCCATGCTTTTTTTCAGCTATCAACACTGGGAACAGTAAAGAAATTGAACCAACTGTTGTAATAAAAATAAAAAAAGAATGACCCTGAGACCACTACGCAGACACAGTTGACTTGAAGATCTTCACTTCTCAATCCACAAGACGATAACAGACCCCTCTACATTTCACATAGACTCTGACTTTTCAGTGTCCCATTTACTGATGTGAAAATACTGATAAAATAGAAATGTATTAGTAAATTGCATTTACATTTATTCCACATGTTAATAAATAACATTTATTAATCCCAAAGTTTTAGCCATTTTTTCTTATCTTTCTTTCTTTATGTTCTTCTCATTTGAAGTTTCACAATTCCTCTGTCTCCGCTTCTTGTTGCTGCTTCCAGATTTCTTAACACATTTTGCTCTTTAGTTGTCCTTCTCTTTTTCCCAGTTCTTTAGCTTCTCCCTTTTCCTGCACCTTTCTCCTTTAGCATAAGCATGCAATATTTTTCCTGTAGGCCATTTTGCCATCATTATCTTACAGATTTTGTCCAAGACATTGACCATCCTCCTACACTCCTCTCCAACTTCAGCAGGGTTGCCAACAAATTCTGTTAATCTTAAAAGACCATATCCATGATCTCCACCACACTGCACTGCTCATTGGAAAGGTCACCATTCCTACAGACAATTTAAGCTAGATCTGAGTAAATTCTGTGAAGGCTACCTGTGAACTTTGGGAACAGGTCTAGTTGTGTCCCAAACTGTAAAGACCACAGTGAGTGATAGAGAGTGACAGAAAAGCAGTCATAACACTAACACTAGCATCATGCAGTCTCAGGAGACATGTTCCCCAGTGAGGAAAAACAAACAAGAGAGACACTGGAGACCAGTTAGATTTCAGGGAGCACAGACCAGTTTCAGAAGCGAGAGCAAAGTTAGCAGAGATGGAGGACACGTTAACATGTAAACCCACACATTCACAGGCTTTTCAAGTAGTATGACTAGCTGATGTTTACAGCACAGGGTGACTCAGGTGCCTCAGGAGAAAATGAGTATCTGAAAAACTACAAAAAAAACCAAAAAAACACCATGAAAATGACATCAGAGATATCTGAAAAACTACAAAAAACCCCAAAAAACACCATGAAAATGACATCAGAGAAATACTCAATCCCATCTCAGCCATACAGCATTTTGAGCAAATCTTACCCCTGGTAATGCACTGGATGGAGGAAGTTGGCTGCCTAATTGCTATTAATTATTGGGGAAATAGATGAGGTTCAGCTTAGTTTCACATCTCCAAACACACGGCTGATTGGAATAAATTAGCACCATTGCTGCTTGTGCCTACAGCTTGTTTTTAAAAATCACTGCCAAGTGGCACTAGCAAGAAAACTTGTAATGTTTTTGTTAACATAGAAGTAAGGGCACTTTGCTCAGACACAAGAACTACTTGCCTCAGGGAAGCTTCTGGGGTGGAAAGAAATCATAAAAAGGGGTGCAGACCTGATCAAAACTCTTAGCCTCTAAAATGAGGATCTGGCACTCTTTTTTTACCCTGTACAAGTCATATGTGCTAGGCAAAGCCACGGGCAGCTTGATCTTCCCCAATGTATCCATATAGGTACAAAAGATAACTGCCCAATATTGAATTCAGGTCACTTAAAATCCAAGATGCATTAATGACCATTCAGGTCAAATCAAAGCATCATGGGAGTTTAGATAAACACAACCAGCTCAGGTCCCATGTTCTGCATCTGCTTTAGACAAGGATTTCATAAATTTAGCAGGACTTTCAGGTAAAGAGGTGTAACATGTCTGTACTGCTTCAGGAGAGAAGGTGAGTGCTAGGACAGAAGACCCAACACACAGTGACCCATTACCAAAATAGGCACAACTCAGAAAGGTCACAATGCAGTGGTAGGTTTGCTCAGCTGGAAACAGGGCAGATGAGACTGTCATGGTTTAGCCCCAGTCAGCAGCCAAGTACCACACAGCCACTCACTCACTCCCCCACCAGTAGGATGGGAGAGAAATCAGAAGGGTAAAAGCTAGAAAACTCATGGATTAAGATAAAGATGGTTTAATAGAGAAAGCAAAAGCTGCATACACAAGCAAAGCAAAACAAGAAAATTAATTCACTGCTTCCCATGGGCAGGAGGTGTTCAGCCATCTCCAGGAGAGCAGGGCCCATCACATGTAATGGTTCCTTGGGAAGACAAACACCACCACTCCAAATGTCCCCCCCTTCCTCCTTCTTACTCCCATTTTTTGTATGGAGAATGATGTCATGTGGTACGGAATATCCCTTTGGCCAGTTTGGGTCACCTGTCCCAGCTGTGTCTCCTCCCAATCTCCCATGCACCCCCAACTTCCTTGCCAGCGTGGCAGTATGAAAAGCAGAAAAGACCTTGGCTCTGTGTAAACTCTGCTCAGCAATAACAAAAACATCTCCATATTATGAACCCTGTGTTCAGCACAAATCTTAAACATAGCCCTGTACTATCCACTGGGAAGAAAGTTAGCTCTGCCTCAGCCAAACCCAGCACAGTCTGGGACGTGGGTTCACCCATCCAGGATCCCTTCACAGCCCAAGCCAATGGCTGTGGGACAGAAGGAATCTAAGGTAAGTCATCTGTCCTCTATCCCTCTAACCCTGTGTGGACTTAGAGGGGGCACAAGAACCCAGTTCCCTGGCATAGAAATTTTGTGCTGTACCCAGCCTTTTATTTCTATATCAGAAATTATCCCCAAGGCTGACTTAATGTCTGCTTTCTTATTTAGCAAATAGGACTATGCAACACTGGCAGTACTTGCTTTAGGATCTAGTAATGAACAGCCACGCAGATAAGATCACATCAAATACCTCATCAGTTCAGTAATTAGAGTCAGGACAGATTTTGTTCCTGTTTTCAGTTAGAATTTTCTTTTTCTGAATGTGAGAGATGAGCAGAAAATGGAAAACATATTTTAGAACCATGCTTTGTCAAAGACATTTTCTTCATTTTTTTTAATCAAATTTCATCTTGGTCAAGATTTTCCAAGTAAACACAAGAAATTATTGGGCCAAATTAATCCCAAGTGTATCTTAGCCTCTTGCACTGACGGATTTAGCACAGAGCCAAGGAGTTCAGCATGTTGGAAGAAAGTGTTTTTGGAGTTACTAAATTGCAGTCTCCATAGTGATTTTCTTGCCATATGTTAAACAAGCAAGAAGACAAAACACACTGGAGAAGATCCTCCTCCAGCAAAAGTAAGCAGAATTATAATGGAACAACTTTCACTCACATGTGTGGAGACGTTGTTTCAGTGAAGAATAGTTTATACCCCAACAAAATAATTTCTGTGGTGAGGCATCTCACAGTAAATGTGAGGAAGGATGTAAGAAAAGTTGCCTTGGGAAAGGGACAGGAGAAGAAGGAGAGTGGGGAGGAAAAGTAAAGGTAGAGGGTAGCCTTTTCTTTTTTATTATTATTTTGCTATAAGGCATAAACTGGTTTAAAGCTGGAGTTCAAAAGTGCATAAGGTTTCAACTAAAGCCTTGCTGCTGACATTTTAAAGGTCTTTGCTTAAATTATGGCAACTACAAGTACCACCTGTCTCCTTTGTATAACAGAAATGCTAACATTTGTGTAGCTTACTGGAATATTTTGAAGGTCAATTGCTTGCCATCAATATAGAATTTTAAATGTCCAAGCAACAATATAGTAACATATGTTTATATTTATTTCACAAGTCAATAATAATGTTTTATAAGGACTACTATTATAGTCCAAAAATTTTACAGATATATTTAATAATAACTAGACTCTTAAATATAGCTTTTATTCTGAGGAAAGTAGGGTTAGGATGCCTTGAAAATTTCTTTCTTAGAGATCTGCATCTGATAAGAAACAGAGGGGTGATGTTTTCACATTTGTACTGTATTTTTTGTGATATATTTTACTTTAACTTGTATTGAGTTTATTCCAGTGGACACAATACTTCGTATTGTCAAAATGTGAGGAATGTATTATATGGGTTAGTTAGTTGTAGAAAACTAAACATTTGCCTGGGTGGTAAATGATGAATGAAGAACAAGAACAGGAAATGAATTAAAGAGGTAGTAAATTTTCTGGGAGGATACATTTAGGGATTTGACCCCACGACTTATAAGAAGGGAAAAGCTGTTTGTGTACATCCAAGACATGACCTCAAACACTATCGGAATTCTTAAATGTTAATTGGAATTTGTCTATTGCTATTATTTTCTTTCTAAAATAGCAAATTTTTTACCCACTTCTCCTTTACCTCATGATGCACACCTCCTGGAAGGACGAAAGGAAGGAAGGCAGGCAGGGAGATCAGGAGGGAGAGTTTGCATTATTTTTCATGTATGCTAGTGCAAACGAGAAGGAAGTTCTGAGCAGTCATTCCAGCTATGATGCAATAAGGAGTTTTGAGGTCACAATCAGTTTCAGAAAATATCTGACTCGAAGAATGTACAAACTGTGTTTAGGTGGATTGGGAAAATCAGACTCTTACTGGAGTTTTGCCTTGGTGCAGAAAACTCTCTGGCCATATCTGGCTATGTTAGAGCTGAGGGAAGGATGTGTGTGTACTCAGACAGCAAATTCAAGAGAAGCAAATCTCAGGCAATCTCTCAAGCAGCCACCTCCCTGGCCTTTGAACACTTTTGCTGTTTCTTGTGCTGTCTTCAACCTCTACTGTAATTTGAGCTACCTGTACTGCAAACTAAACTGCTTATTGATACTGTTCAGCTTTGCACTAGAATAGTACAACGGATATTGTGCACAGAGAATGGGAGTGGGGAGAAACCAAGCGTTAGGCTTCACTGAGCTCTTCAAGCTATCTTAATTAGTATACAGAAAAGAGTTTTGAAAGTCAGTTGTGAAGCCACAGGCTTAGGGTACAGAATGTTCTTCAAATGACTTGGTTTACAACTTTTTGAGAAAAATCTTTAGAGATTTCCAGTTTCTGGATATATCGAAAATGACCATGAACAGCTTTGCTTGCAGTATATCACAACTTCATATTCACTCCAAACTGCAGATGTGAAGTCACAAAGGAGTAACACTAAAAGAAATAGCATTGGTATGGTATTTAGAGCCTAATTTAAGCACAGTTAGCAGAAATAAGAATATATATATATATATACACACATATTTAATTTTCATAGAATCATGGAATCATTAAGGTTGGAGGAGACCTCTAAGTCCATCAAGTCCAACCACTAACCTGACATTCTGCTGTAAGCCCTAAACCCTAAACCATATCCTCCAGGGCCAGATCCAGATGCCTCTTAAACACTTCCAGGGATGGTGACTCCACCACTTCCCTGGGCAACATATTCCAGTGCCTGATCACCCTAAGAGGGAAAAACTTTTTCCTAATATCTAATCTGAATGTCCCCTATCTCAGTTTATGATCATTCCCTCTAGTCATCTCATTGCAGGACTTTATCTTCACCATTGTCAATTCGAGTACAATCAAGGGAATCCCAATTGTACATTGCTACCCCATCACCCCTGTCTCTTCTAAAGAGCTTATAGTCATCTATTACAGCATTCTAGTCATGAGAGCCATCCCACCATGTTTTCACCATAGCAACTGTATCATAACTGTCCTGCTG
>NW_008678642.1:9508-11722 GCF_000695815.1 Acanthisitta chloris
GCTCTTACTGTGTGCATTGGTGTACATGCAGCTCAGCTGGGCTATTGAATTCACCATCATCATAGACATGCCTATTATGATATTCAAGCCAAGTAATCAGGGTCCAGTCACTCATGGGTCTAGGAATGCTGCAAACGGGATTAGAGTTCATGTCAAAATTACTACAGTATGATTCTAATTGAAAGCATATCATACCTTGGGAATAAATAGGAGAAACAAGAACAACAACAATGAAAGAATCCCATGTTTAGCCTAAATAGTTGTTACATAGCCATGAAGTTCTGTAATTCTGGAAGATGTTATGCCACTTTTATGTTTTGATAGATAAATATAGACAGCTATTGCTGACAAACCCAAAATTCTTTATAAATCTTATAGTGTCTTCATTCATTTATTTTTTAACAAAGTTGTTTACATCCTGAAATAATTCTTTTGGAAAGCCTAATTTCTGGTTGCACAGGAATGTGGGGGAAAAGGACTCATGTGATGATAGAGGGCATACATTTATTTAGAGGGAGCTAGACTAGGGCATGACTTTCCCAGAGCAGAGGATGACAGGAGTTACAAAATTACTACAGCCATTATATTTCTTCTACCTGTACTGGAAAAGGGAGAGTCCAGCCATTCAAGCACTACATATTGCCATAGTAATCATTCTCTGCCTCCTATTTTTTTTTTCTGCATGATCATGTGAATGGGAGTCCATCTCCCGTTGCAGGAGGAGGTGAGGGGAAGCATGCAAAACTCACTTATTAGATTCTAGGCATGGGTCTCCAGCAACGTTGCAGCAAGTATGGGAGAAAGATGTTGTTGGTTACAAAGAATAGGTACATGGAGGAAACTTTCTGCCCCCCACACGAACCTGCAGACACTTTCAGCTCATATAAGCCCTCTAACACTGCTGTTTGGGTTAGGCAATCTTGTTTTTCTGGAAAGCAATATTATTTGTTGAGATTGAGCTTATTTTTCCTTTCAATGTTGTCACTATTTTTATGTTTACAATGAGCAGTAAAGCTGGGCAGCATAGCCATATCCAATTCCATTTGGCTGGTTCCCAACAGAGTGATTATTGCTCAGAAATGTTGGAAATTTAGGTTAAGTGGTACTACCAATAACCTTGTTCTCTTCGGGTTTATGAGTTTGCAAAGTGTGACCATGTTTCAGAGCATTCATGACCCAAAAAATAATTGAGCCAAGACACTGAAAATGTCAGGATAAACAGAAAGAAGTCTTATATTATTGGATTTGCAAATCTTTAACAAGTATATTAATACACCTATTTACTTCAAGTATGTTATAAATATCCTGTGTATTCCTAGAATTAGAATAATTTATACCAGAAAACATCTGATCGAAAAGCAGTAATAGATTTTCAGCTTTAAAACTATTGCATTTTGTAAAAAAGCTTTCAATCCCTAATTTAATGGTTGCAATGTCATTAGAATTAATTACTAAGTAAACATCCCAGAGATATTCACAGGAATAACACTGCTTTACAATGTGAATTTCCTCACATAACTGAAATAGTAGAGTAACTGAACCAGAAACTGATGGTGCTCAACTCGAAATGGAGCAGACTATGTGATTTTACAACTATTTTGAAAATTGTCACCTAGTTTTGGCCTAGGGCTCCCTCTGACGTTGTATATATATCCATTTAATTACTAAGTGGAAACTTCAGCTCCAAAATTCTCTGTGCCATTTCATACCTGCAACATTTTTCTAGCAGAGGTCACCTAGGGTTTGGATGACGTCAGACAGTTGCAGACTTCCTACCCAGGCTGTGAGATGCCTAGATAAGAGCTTGTTCATAAACCAGAGTGCATGAGCAAACAGAACTTGCAAAAAGATCCAGGAAGACCTTTGCTCATCATTGTCCTACTCCTTGGTTAACAATGCACCTATGCAAACAATTTAACTTGACCATTTTAAAACAACTGCATAATGCTGATAAGCTCCTATGTGAGAGCAAGGTAATCTAAACGGGGCTTAAAATAAATTTGACCTTCCCCACACCTTCTTCCCACTTAGAAAAAAAATCAGTTTAGGAATCAGGAGTAACTTCCCACGCAATTTCTCCCTTCTCAGTATTCTGTTCACAGTTCACACAACTGCTTCCAGGATCCCAGCAAATGTATAGCTGAGCCAGTTCGGACACAATTGCCCCTTGAAAACTGGAATCGTTCTCATGAGCTTTGGATAGTTGACTAATTC
>NW_008678642.1:11745-15993 GCF_000695815.1 Acanthisitta chloris
TTCTTTACAGTCTATTTATACTCCCACATTTTTTAAGCTTAAGAGTCTTCTACTCCCTAACACTCCCAAAGATGGATGCCCTGCAATATTCAGCACAATATGCTTCTGATTTAACTTTCCCTTCCTTTATTTTCAAAATGAATAGTTTCATCTGCTTTTCACCCATGAGAACATTTTTGCAGTCATTTCTCACTTCATTTTATTCAGTTAAGGGACTCAGTGAAGTCACGTTAAAGCAAAAGGTGAATGGGGCCATTTGAAAGATTTTTTAAATGCTGCCTTCTTGCATCTCACATTCTAAAGTGACCTCTTGCATTGTTTGCAAAGATAATTACGTGAAAGAAGGTAGAAACAACATTTAAATAAACACACTTCAGCTTATTTCTGTGTTTTATCTATTATAATTTTGCAGTTTGGTTCTTTTTTATCACTTGGACTAAAACATAACAGAAAAAAAAGATTTTTTGATTTGCACTGCTGGAATGATATGGTGATATCTCTGCATAGAGAGTATTTGTTAGCTCCTGGTAGACCTTTCATTTGACATGCAAGGTGAGTGTATCTGTTTTCATGTTTTGCACAGGACAGATGTAAGAAGCATTTTTCAGAAACAAAATAATGGGATTATCATTAGGACCTTCTTTCCCCACATATCTCTATAGAAGTATTGTTGTAGAGTTGCATGACTATATTTCTTGCTACACTGGGAGTCCAAAAGCAAGAACACATTAGTCTGATGAGCTTGGGTGTAGTTTCCTGAATCAATAGTACTTCTTCAGTGGAGACCTAGTAACAGACAATTGCATAATGAAGCTGTCTGTCTTTATTTACACAATGTATTACTGTATTCAGCAGGCCAGAAAGAATAGTTCTGTGTAGCAGCTGTCATTGTGTTTTTTGCTTATCTCTGTCCTGTCTGCCAATGTTATAATTCACCAGCTGACACCCGCCTTGGCAGAGACTGAGAGCAGTGACTCGGTGCCAGAGCCACAACAGTGCTCTGAACTATGACACGATTCATCCCCAGCCCAGTCAGCAACAGGGCACTCTTTTGGCTTTTTCACTCTCGGGTTTTTTTTAATACACTTTGCAGCCAGGGAGATGCAAAGCAAGCAAGCTCTGGGTACAGCTATGGTTCTGTCACTGATCATGTTGGGGGGCAGAGGGAAGGAAGGCAGGGTCAGTTGTGAAGAGTGATGGTGAGGGGCTGGGCACCCAGGGGACAATTTGGACAGTTTGATTTTAAGGAATCTGGAGGGTATGATGTCAGGCTGGAAAGGCAGCATTCAAATCACTCTGTCACAAGACTTGAGGTACAATGTCTGGTATTTCTGACCCTGCCTTTGCTCAGAGGGGCAGAAGCTTATTGACCTCAGTGGGAGTATTGGCTGTTTCAGGAGTGAAGCAGTGGAAAAATGCACCAAGTAAAGATTCATGCATATTTTTGAAAATGAAACATGGAGAGCTGATTCTTTTTTCCTCTTTTTGCAGTAAAATTTCCATGAACATTCTTCCCCCAAGTTCTAGGTTTGTTCTTTGAATATTCATAGGAAATAAAAATGTATGATAACATACTGATGAAAGAAATGCGCTTTTTTTCCCTTGTTTTGGTTTTTTTATGCCAAAATCTCTCTCTGTATCTGTTCCCCAAAGGATATAAAGCTACAACAACTGTCAATTGTATATTTGTAGACTTGTCTGAGTGAGAAAGTTGCACATCAACCAGTATATAACCCACATAGACTGTTATTTCAGTATAAGAACTGCATTTGTTAATCAGCTGAAGTCAATCTGAAACATAAAATCTTGAAACTGAAATTGTAGTTCCAGACAAGTGTGTGATTCACAGTTTAAGATAAGAGTTTCTCATTCAAGCAGCACCCTAGTTTACTGAGAGAATCTGAGGTGGATCACACTTTCATTGCTAGGAATCCTATAATGTAACATAATAGTGACCAAAGTAACCATGGTGGGGTTTTTTTTCCCTCAGGCCATTCTAAGTCCTGTTTGTGAAGTAGGAGCAGAAAAGGAAAGGAGAGAGATAACAAGAAAAAATGTGGAGAAGAAGAAAAGGAAAGGAGAAGGGGAAAGGTAAAGTGAAAATTAAATGGAAAGAGAAAACCAAACAAAAAAGGAGAAAGAAAAGAAGAAAAAGGAAAAGGAAGAGGAAGAGGAAAAGAAAAAGGAAAAAGGAGAATAGACAATGACAGCGAAAAGAAAAGAAGGGAAGAGGGAGGAGAGAGTGGGAAGGGAAGGGAAATGAACAAGTTAATTTAATTAAGGTGAGCAGGACAGTCAGAAGAACAGTATCCCAAATCCTAGAGGCACTTTTTGCATCAGGACACAACCAATCACAAGTTGCTGTGCTAAGTATGTGTTGAGAGAGAAGGGTAGTGATGGAGCAGGAGGTCATTACCCTGGAAAACCTCTGTTGTGCTGCATCCTTATCAACTGCCACTGTCAACTGCAGAACCACATCCAGATACCCAAGTAAGCACATAACTTGCAAAGCAAAAGATCAGAAATCTCAAAGAAAAAAGGGCATGGGGCCACATGGACAAGAAGAAGTAGTTGTGAAGGATCTGCCTCATGCCTTTCTTAAATATCTCCTGTAACTAAATCCCGAGAGAGAAAAAAGGTGCTTAAATATAGAGAAAGGTGTTAGATGACAGCTTACATGTCAGTGAGAGGAGTTTGCTTGTGTTTAAATGTGAATTTGCTATGCATGCAAACATGTTTGGGGAGGGCAAGGAGGGGAAAGTCCATAGCACACTGTATCATTGACACTCTCTCTGGCAGAGGAATTCAAACATCAGAATTAGCCTAAACCTCTAAAGTGAGCTGTGGCTAATAGGTGGGCAGCAGTATTTTGTACTATATTAACAATTAAACATCAATTTCTCCAGAAAGAGCACTGATTGTATACATCCTGCAAGCCATCTTCTGTCTCAGTGCTCTTTTCTGAGGATATCAGTTAAAAGGTTCATCCTGGACAACAAGGTTGAATGAAACCAGAACTGTCCTTTCACCTGGTGAAAGCAAGAAGATCTATGAGAACACTGCATATAGGATTTGATTGGTTGAGGCAAATTAATAAAATGCTAAAGTGTGGGGTGTGTCCTGGTCCCCCTGCCTGTCTCAGGATGTGATTTGCTATTGACGTCTCTTGTCCAAAACAATTTCTGACATCTCAGTTAAGTGCAAGAGGTAGGTTAGTTCCTATCCATTGTCTGAATATTTGTTTTAGGAGTGTGATGGAAAGTGATGGTGCTGATGTGCTGGTATACACAACACAGTTTCCACCAAGACCTCTGACTTTATGGAAGTAACCATTTATGTGAAACTGGAGATCTGGAGTAAAAAACAACATGAACAGAAAAAGATTAGCCTTAAACCGTAATGAATGGGCCAATAAAGTGACTACATTGAAAATTATCATATAGTCTTGCTTGTCATTTTAATAGTCCTGTATTCACATTAGTCTAATGAGCTTAGTAATGGAAGAAAAACCAGGTGAAAAGCAACACAAGAATCATGTAATTGCACCAGTTGCCAACATATGGTCAAGATCGATCTTTTAATAATGAATTTATTATTCAAAAACTAAAAACACCTACAAGTATTATTTTCAGTATTAGAGAATTTTTGAGGTCAATTTCACATTTAACTAAATTTTAAGGTGTTTTTGCTGAACTGAACTAAATTGAACTGACAAAGGTTGGAAGATTTTTTTACTTCTGTTTTGATGATGCTTCCTAGTAGTAACAGCAAATGAAAGAGTCAAATGCCAGAAGAGAGACCTGGAAACCATCAAAAGAATCCAGAAGGGAAAAAATAACAGTGGAACAGGAACACTTGAAATAGAGGGTTTCCCTGGCACACACAGCTTCTCAGTGACTCCCAACATTGTTTCACTCCCCCCGAGGCACAGAGCCCAGTGTCTGTGGCAGACTTTTGTAGAAATACTGAGTCTCACCATGCCAAGAAGAAACAAAGAGGAAGAGAGAGAGAAAAAAGACTCTGCTGATGTTTTTTTACATTATAGTATAATTTAGAAACTTTAATTATTGAAATGAAATATTGAAGGACATTTGAAAAGGCTTGGGAAAATATAAATGAAGATGAGAGGAAACAGTCATGAGGAATTGATCATTCTGGCAACTTATATAGACATATATTTTTTATTGTTGCCAATGGAAATTGACCAGAGACTCAGCAACTCAAGTGGAGGATGAGGAATGGAAAGAG
>NW_008678642.1:16005-34909 GCF_000695815.1 Acanthisitta chloris
TAGAATGAATGCAAATATGTGGTTTAAATGCTGGTTTGGGAAAGGAACCAAAAGGCTCAACATAGGATGCCCTCTGTGTGAAGAAAAAGGCACTTCCACTCTGGAACTGAACAATTAAATCTTGCAGGAAGTAAATGAGACAAGTTCAGATGCCAGACTCATTCTTTCTTCCATTCCTAGTCCTAAGGTAAGAGGAAATAGCTAATAATTAGCATGCAAGAGCCATGGCTTACTGTGCTCAGGGAACTGTACAAAGCTGAGGCATATACATGTGAGGAGATGGCATAACAAAATCTAAACCAAAGAACACAGTGAAAAGCAAAGAGCACAGTAAAGGGGTTCAGTGAATGCACCTCTAGCTCTGTCTTGATTACTTTACGCTCATAAGGGCAGACTTTGGGACTAAGCACAGACCTGAACAAGGGCTGATAAATGAGCTCCACAACCTCAGATCCAGAGATATTGTGTCTCAGTGTGGTTAAGATATTGTGACACCAAGTCGTACTGCAGCCCAGCTGAACAAGTCCTTGTGAATTAAATCTAGCCTTTAGTAACAGAAACATTTCAATTTCACTCTGCAGTAGTCCAGTTGTTCAGTCAAGCAACTGCACTATCAAGGAACTGAACTGAATAAAATCAAAGTATCAGTCATTTCCTTTTGACCTGCTCTGAAGAGCAACTGTACAGGTGATTAACTAACCTTATGTCCAGGGCTAAAAGCTGAATAATCTGAGTGTGTATTTACTGTCATGTTTGCTTGCATTAAAGCAGTGAAATTTTTGCCCATAAAGACTGACTTTACTCACTGAAAAATGAGTTCAATTCATTCAATATCCAAAGATTATCTTCATATCCACTCCTAGATCTGGTGAGACAAAAAAATATCATAAAGACTTTTTCTGATATGTTTTGTCTCATGAGTTCTTAGAAATCTGAATATGGAAATTTCCTTTATGTTAGTTTATCTTCCCTCCTCATGGACTATAATTTCATAACCTCATATTGCTATTGACAGTGGGGTCATACTTTTCAAAATTGCTTCCTGGAATTTTGTGAGAGAGGATAAGGCAGAAAGAATGGGCCAGATTTTCAGTAGACAAAAAAAATAGTGTAATTTGCCTAATTTAGTTAAGTATCTGGGTCAGATAATGTAAAAGTCACACAGGGACTGCCACCAGTGATGAGGTCTGAGGCTCAGGCTCAGATGTCCATCTGTGTTTAGGTGATCCACTGACAAATGGTTATATGATTTCCCCAGGCAAAGTGTCTAGGCAATCAGCCAACGTGGCCAAGTGTCTTAAACTCTAGGCCACTGATTAACTACTCATTTACAGCTAAGTTGAGAGTGATCTTGGACGTGAGTGAGGAATGAAGTTTAATTTTAAACATGCAGAACTGTAGCAAGCTAATTCTTCTTTTCCCATACTTTGTAGGTGAGCCAAAAATATGTCATTCCCTGTGGATGGAGTTGCTATGCTGTTGTATTCTGTTCAACTCCATCTTGTTCTATGATTATTACCTCAATACTTGAATGCACCTAGCTGCACTATATGACAGCCATACCTGTAGTTTCTTTTGTCTTCCCATGGGAAGATAAGGTTATTTTGATTTTGGGATGCAAGTTTATAGCAAACACAGAGGATAAAGATACAAGGAGGCTATTAAAAGTAGCTTTTAAGACCCCAGTTTTATCCAGGAATTATTTTCTTGTCTCTGTGAAAACTTTACCACTGCTTTTGCTCTTCCAAAAGAATGAATATCTATATCTTATAATTTCCATTAATTTTGATATTTTTTGATCTCTTGAATGCTTAAAAGGCAGTAATGTGCACTTCGAACTTGATTCAGCACCTTCTTTGAAGCCAGGAAAAACCATAGAGGATGCAACTGATACTGCTTCTGAGTCGTGAAAAATGCATGTTTTGTTCTGTACCACTTAGCATTTCTGATAGTGACACAGCTTTGTTCCCAGATCTGCTTCGCTTTTGCTAAGATGAGAAATGATAAAGACAGCTGGAAATGAAGTCATCATTTACCAAACTGCAGATGACACAAAGTATTAGTTGCATAAACTTAGAGTTTTGCTGAACAGAAAAAACGCTTCAAAATATACGTGAGCATGCGTTTTTCACTAACTAAGGCTATAATGTGGCTAAATACTCCTTCTGCAGGACTCCATATACTCCCCAGCAATTTGAAGACCTGAAAGAAGGCAGAACATAACTGTTGAGAGCAAGTGTCTGGAATACAACTTTCTTCACTTGCTCACTGTCTCTTTACAAATCCCAGTCCTTCATTGGGCCTGAATAAAATTTGTCTTGTGCCAGTGACAAGATTATAAAAATAGCAGATACAGTTCGATTGCTCTCTACAGGCTCTACAGGGCTGTCGTGAGTTCAGTCTATGAAGAGTGTGTGTTCCCTGCACCATGCTGGGAATACAATATTCACTCTTGAAAGAAGGCATAACTGTTGAGAGCAAGTGTCTGGAATACAACTTTCTTCACTTGCTCACTGTCTCTTTACAAATCCCAGTCCTTCATTGGGCCTGAATAAAATTTGTCTTGTGCCAGTGACAAGATTATAAAAATAGCAGATACAGTTCGATTGCTCTCTACAGGCTCTACAGGGCTGTCGTGAGTTCAGTCTATGAAGAGTGTGTGTTCCCTGCATTGAGAGCAAGTGTCTGGAATACAACTTTCTTCACTTGCTCACTGTCTCTTTACAAATCCCAGTCCTTCATTGGGCCTGAATAAAATTTGTCTTGTGCCAGTGACAAGATTATAAAAATAGCAGATACAGTTCGATTGCTCTCTACAGGCTCTACAGGGCTGTCGTGAGTTCAGTCTATGAAGAGTGTGTGTTCCCTGCACCATGCTGGGAATACAATATTCACTCTGTTCATGTGAACAATTGTTGTGGATAAACATAACACTTACAGGCAAAGGGAAGATGTCTGTCAACAACGCAGTTCTAGAAAACATTCAAAAAAACACTGAGATTTGCTTGGAAGACCCTATTTCCAAGCTTCCTACAGAAACCTGCCATCTGAGAGTTGCTTGGAAGACCCTGTTTCCAAGCTTCCTACAGAAACCTGCCACAATTTAAATATAACAAGTATATAAACAAACAAACAAAATCCAGATATTTAATTTGTGCTAGTTAATACTTGGCTAACATTTTACTCTTCTTTCTTCTACCTCCTAACGTGTTTAATGCTTTCTCCTACGCAACCAGCTGACTCTGAGGTATTTGCAATAAGAATTTTTTCCTAAATCAGAGCCATTTTAAAAAAATAAACAGGAAGTTCTTGATAAATTTGATCAAGCTCAGCCCTAGTATTTGTTGGTTTTATATTTCCACCATAAATTAAAGCTTAAAAGTTGGGACATCTGCAAAAACAAACTGAACATTGTTTTTAGCTTTTCTTCTGAATCATTCTTTGATTAGCTTTCCAGTGAAGAACCTCACTGGGATTATAAGAAGGTATCTTTCTCTTTCCATCAAGCACTGTATGTTTGGTTATTTACTACCAGCTGTTCATGTTAAGAATTACAAAGATTCACAGGGATCTGTGAGTGTGTGGTAGGTAATAAATCTGCCAAAGATTATCAAGGTTTGTGTATTTTAACATACTGTGATGTGACCTTAATCTCTCTAAGTCTAAAGAAAAAGAAATTCTGTCTCTTTATAAAAGATCCATTATGTACATGAAGATAATGTTGTTTGGGATTTAATTCTGATGTCGAACCTTATTCATGCTGATGGATTCTTGGCATGTACTGCAGAAAGGTCAAACAAGAGATAGGTCTTTGTATTGTATAATCAGACAAAACCAGACATATTCAGTGTTACAGAACTGCTTCACAGAACCTTGAGATTCTGTTTTAAGATGAAATTTTAAAGTGGTAACTAGTTCATGAAAATGAAAAGTATAACTTGCAAAATGACTAACACTTTCTGCAAACAAAAATATTAGTGTTTGTTTGCATTATTGTCAAGGATATTCAGATACGCATTATTTTGAGTTTTTTCTCATCCTTGGCTTAGTTCAATAGTGGAGGCTTTACTGCCCTCATCAAAATAAGTGATGCTAAATCTTAAATCCCTGCATAGCACTAAAGAACAGGGAAATTTCTTCAGGAGATGAAAAAGAAATCAGACAATTTCTCCATGGCTCCATGTAGAGTCAAAGAAATCAGGCAATTTCTCCATGGCTCCATGTAGAGTCTTTAAAAGTTGAAAGGCAAGTTTGTCCAAGTTTAACCTTTAGAACGTGGCTTCATGGTCTTTTATCTTCACTGTAAATGCTGACTATATCATGTGGCTTTTGGCATGGCTGTTAATCTGCAGAAAAAATGGTAAAAAATTCACATTACTTGTACTGGAAATATGTTGCTCTGTTATTCCATATTATTAGATATCGATTCTTCTCTTTACATGAGCTAGCTCTTTTCCAAGTGCACTGGCAGATCCAGTCTGTGACATATTGCATGACAGAAACACTTGATATCTGCACTGGGCATGGCAAAATGACGATGTCAATCCCTTTTTTTCTGCCCTCTCTGTGAAGAAAACGAAAAATGGAACATGCATGTATGTCTCTCCTTTTCTTCCCCCTCTCTTTTTTTCTCTCATGATCTTAATAACTGTCACTTTCACATTTAAACACTTGCAAATGACATTAATTTTGATAGGAGTTTTTTTGTGCAGTATTGCACATTATTGCACAGTTTATCGGCAATATAATAAATACTCATTAAAAAATTGCTTCCATCTCTATTAGCTTAGTAATAACATATATCTTATATATTCTGTCCTTGAAATTTACTGTATTTGTTATTGTATATCCTTAATTAAGTCATAAAATTCAAATGCTAACAGATATTTCTCCTTTATTTATGGGTTGGTTTTGAAGGAAAAGAAAAACATTTCTCATCAAGGTAGAGGGGAAAAATAGAAGCTTCATATTTCTGCCATGGCTTGCCTTTTGTTGGTACTCAGCCACTGTCACTGCACAGACACCATAACAGTTTGATATCAGATTGACGTTTGATTTTTTTACATATAATATTTCAAGCATGAACTGCATCCATTCCATGCAAAAAGAGCTTCTGCTTAAAATTCACAGTTTCAATATGACTAAATATTTCATTTCAGTTATGATTAGCATTAGAAAAATAGTTCTCAGATTCAGGCCTATATGCTTTCAAAGAATGACTTCTGTCATCTTGTTCTTTTTTTTTTCTTCCCACAGGCTTCCCCACTGCTCAACCACCTCCAGTTTCTTACCACTGATAACCACTAAGGATGTCTTCTTGGTCAAAATAGACTGTATTGAGCTCTGTTGTTTTGGTAGGATTGTTCTCCATTTCACCATGTAGTTTGAAGTTTTAAGGGAGACAGTGTTATAAGCAAAGACAAGCCTTAGCTAAAGACTAATTCTACTTCTTGCTGAGTTAAATAAACCAATCTTGCATTTGATCACATATAACTTGCACTTAGAAATCAGTAGGTAGATGGGATCTTACACTTCTTCAAGTCTATTAATCAGGTGAATGAGTTGGCATAAATGACCTCTATATGTCAATTAAGTATTATTTTTTTCTGACTTATTCCCTATAGGTGGATAAAATAAAAGTGAAATAGTCTCAGACCACTGTTTAGACCCCACAAAACTCTACCCTCAAAGCAGAACATGTAGGTGAATGTCTCTTGATATTCCACCTCTGTTTGTGCATCCTTTTAGCCTGTATTCTTTACTCCTGAAATTCAAAAGAATACCATATACATTATCACTAAATATTTCTTGTGTTGTACATCTAGTTGAGTTTTTTTTGTGGTACTCTTGGTGAATCACTTTGCTGAAGCTGCCTAAAGCTGAGGAAAATTCAGAACTGAGTGCTCGTTTAGTGTGAAGGTCTTCTGCCTAACAGAAGGGAAATAGAAAGATAAGACTATTTCACTCTTTGGAACTAAGTGAAAGTTCATTTGGAGAGAGAGTTCATTGTGTCTGTTGGATTTAGAGTGAAAGAGACGTCTCAGAAGAGACTCAAAAACTCCTACAGGAATAGTCAATGTCCACAGTCAAAGGACTTCAGTGATGTGATGCTCCACAGACATAAAGTCAAATGAACATGGTCCTCAAGTGAGTTTCTGAGTCCTAGATCATGTGTATGCTCTCTGTAACTGAAAGAAAGCAAATAAGGCATTTACTAGTGTTCAGAATAGTCAGCACACAGAGAAACGTAATGCAGCCATATAAAAGTTTAAGGAACAAGTTCTACATGCATCTGTCTCAGAGTTACACTGACAATACTGCTATGAAACTGAAATTTAGAATTTGAGTCACTTTCTTATTTTATGCTTCTACAGGGTATAATTTCCTACTAAAAGGAAACTTCCTACTAAAACCATATTCTTCATAACTGCAGTGAAGGTTCTTTTCCAGGGAGTGGGAGACCATTTCCACAATTCTTTTGTCCACCAAAAGACTAAAAGGAGTCTTCAGTGTTCCTGTCTTGGAGCTGAGCCTTACTTGCCACGAGGAAATTAAGAACGTCTGTAGTAGGTCTTTAAGAATAGCACACTTCAGTTAATTTTTATAACTTGAGAGATCATTTTGTTGTTTGTGGAAAATGTGGTGAGATTGTTTCTATCAGTAAGTGATAAGCAATTCTGCCTTTGCTTAGTCTGTAAGGAAATGTGTCAATTCAGTAACATGAAGATTTCTGCACAACACTGAGCCTCTAATGCTGCTGCAACAGATGTTAATCTTGGTGCCTTATCAGTTGCTTCAGTGAAGCTAAAAAGCATTAGAAAACAGACAAAAATGATGCAATTTATGGACTCTAAAATAACTGGTTTTCACTCACTGGCAGCCAATGTTTGTAATTCTTCATTGGTAAGAATTTTTTTTCGATGTGTAACACTTCTCTCGACCTGAGGTGTTGCCAACTTGCTCTTTGCTCATTTCAGCCATCTTCCTTATCTTCCTCCTCCTATGTCTTTTTCTGCAGTACCAGATTACTGATTTCTGGATGCCTAGAAAAGTAAGAATAACATGAAAAAAGCCAGAGATTTTTTTTAAGAACGTAAGAGTAATGTTCTAACTGGAGATACTTTTCAAGAGAAAACATGTTGACAGCTTTAACTCAAATTAAGGGAAAGAAATCAAATCCTTGTCAGTGTGGTATGAAATCACATGCATCTTTCTGTTTAAGTGACTGAGATATTAAAAATTTTATGTTTGGAAGAAGTGAAGGCTGTGAGAAAGATTTTACGTATTTTCTTGAAACAAGGCTAATATCCAGCCATCATGTAAACAATCAGCATAAATAATTCCATTTGTTTATTTTTATGGGTGTCCCTCTGACAATAACCTGGGGCCTAAATGAATTTTTACAGTCTCAAAGCATCAGTTTATTATATAGGTCAAAGATTAAAAGTACTTTTGCATCAATTTCAGCACTCTGTAATTTTACATCTTACATTACATGTCTTGTGGAAATCTAATTTCAAAATAAAGGCCAACACTTTACAACTGGTAGTGGGTAATTATGGGAAAGCATACGTGCACTGTGGTATAAGGAATCTGCCAAAGCAAAGTGGAAAAATCATAGTCCATCCTGACTAAGGAAAATGTTAGGTTTTCCACCAATTCCACAATCATGTATCCAAACAGTTCACAGCTTCAGCCCAACACGCTTCAAAACTCTTGCTTTTTTGAGTATGAGGATCTCATAGGCTAAAGGGAAAAGTGTCAAACTTACAAAAAAGGAAAAAATGTACTTTGTAGAAAGAGACAAGGTGCTTCTTTTGTATAACTACAAAGTAACAGAGGAGTAGAACCATAATCATGGAATGCATGAAGTATTAAACAAGAGTGTAAGACAACTGGTGCACTGCTTATGGCTTGTATAATGAACAGTATGCTGCACTAAGAATGCAATTCTTTTTTGTACAGATGTGCATTGTTATGTGCATGAATACAGCATTTTATGTGATGTAAGTTTTTCTTATGTTTAGAAAAGTTAAATAATTACTTCATCAAACTGCTACTCATCAGAGTGACTCAGCCCATATTTGTACCACCCAGGGAAATAATTCTGTTCATATCTACCAAACTGGTAAAACTGTAACAGCTTTGCAGTGCAAGAAGAAAGGCCATGGCAGTTAAATTTTCTTGTCTTTGAACTTTCAGGTGGCTGAAATGTACAGCACATATATGTATGTGAGATTGCATCCATAACTGATTTGTGAGGTTTATTTTGGTTGAGTGGTCCTTAACAGATTGCATCCATAACATGTGAGATTGCATCCATAACTGATTGCATACTTGCATGGCCAGAGTCATACACTATCAGAGATTACATAGATTTAAATTTAAAAACATGATTTGAACAAATATATGCTTAGCGCAGAAAGAGGGCAAGAAAATCAATCAGGGACCACTTTTTAAATTCAGCTCTTTAAATATCTGGTAAAAATCTATGGGAAAAGCCCCAAAACTCTGCGTTTTTAAAATGGTTGTTGTTCCACATGGTTTGCACTCCACACATGTCTTTACATTTCAGCCTAAGCTGATCTTCCCAGTGAGGTTAAAAGATATCAGAATGTTCGAGCATTGTCTGGTTAAGAATCAAAACTGCTGAGAATCAGTTGCTCTTTGAGAAACTTACAGATTCTGATCTGAATGCTAGAAAACTCATGCTTCAATTCAGATGAGTTGATATGTCATGAACCCTGCTGAAGAGCCTGTCAGTTTTGAACTGTAATAGAAATGATCACAGGGAAGATTTATCCAGAGTTGTGGGACTTTCTCACTTTCCTTATATTCTGTTATTTGACTCTCCATATTCTCCATATTCTGTTATCATCCCCTCCATATTTTTACTTACTTTGTTCCAAGCTAGGATAATCATCCATTTTGTCCTGTAAAATTTGATTTCCACTTCACTCTACAATAAAACTAAAACAAATAAATTTTTTGGGCTTCTTTCTATTCCATAGGATTGAAAGAATGACACTTAGAAGGTGGAAGAGTATACATCACATAGAGATTAAGAAAAATTTCCCACTTTTAGTCATTTCACTTCTTCATAATCTGCATCATTCCAATAGGGTGAGTTTTCACCTTAGAATTCCATTTATGTAATGAACCTTTTTAACTTGCAGTGTTTTCCTTTGCAGCTGGTGTTTGTGTCTGTGACACCCTTATAAATATGAGTATTAGTGATTTAAGCATCCAATTTATAACTGGTTTGTCATTTTTTGGACCAACAGTGGCTACTTATGTACCCTTGCTGATTTCATGACTTGATGGGATTGGTTTTTATCCTCATGGAGTTACAAACTATGCAAGCCCCAAAATTTCTCTGGAAATTCCTACTTACATTGTATCTTTTTTAGAAGACATAAACAGGATGTAACACCAATAGACAGCACAGCATCCGGCCTTTATTAGTTCATTAACAAGAAATGGAGATTATCTCTTTCAAAATTATAATGATTGATGTTTGTTACAGTTTGTTAAGCAGAGCCAAGATGTTTATGGTGTTTCTACAATCTTTTAGTAAAATTGTCTTGACTAAGATGTGTTTTGTATTTAAAAAGTCTTTAAAAGCTGCAATGTTTCATTATTTAACATTTTTTTCATGTTACGTAGAGCTACAAGGATAAATTTTCCATGTTGCAAGCAGGAATTTGGCCAAGTGGTCCTCATTATCTTCAATGAAATTCAGATGGCCAACTCACCTCCTTGACTCTGAATATTTATATATGTGTGTACACATACTGCTGTGCTTCACTGGAGCTGTTACTCTCTGAGGAACAAGAATAATTTTTCTACCTGGAACTCTGTTAGCACTTGCTGATTTTTTTTTTTGAAGAGTGTTTTAGGCAAATTTTGATCCACCAGTGACTTCACAGCATATGTGCCTTTCTTATTCACTCTGCACAAGTACTTCTCTAGGGAAGTTTATTTTGAGCATTTTGGGAATGAATGCCCATTTTTCAAGCAAATAACTTGCTAAAATAACAGTCACTCACATGTGTTAATAGTTACAGTCTTTTCAAAAAAGAGATATACAAACACTACTATGTGAGCAAGGAGATTAATCAAGCACCATGAACAAGGAATGGTGGATTTTCACACAAAGTCATCATCAAAGAACTTATGGAGAAGTATCTCTGCTGCTTGTGAAAATATGAGGCAGAATAATTATGAACATGAAGACTAATTATGCAATTAGGCAAAGTCCACTGTAATGTTCATATGTGTTATTGTACCAGCTCCTGGCACCATCAAATGCAGCAGCCTCTGCTACCAGGGCAGCCAAACCCCGCTATAGTCTTTAATTTCCAGTGTTCCTTTCACAGACTGGTGCTTTAGCTGAGTTTGCTGTTGAATGATTCACAAGCTGCCTTCTGCTGCCTCTGCCAAGAAAGCTGTGACTGACAGGTGAAGTGTAAAACGTGCTGGGAAATAATGGTGTTAAATCTTTCTACATTTACTCAATGAATGTGAGTCAGAGTTCGTCATTACAGTGACTTTGTATTATTCAATGGCTGGAAAGGTGATTCAAGAGTAAAACCCCCTGCACTTTATCATCATTGCAGTCTATAAAAAATTGATGTCTCAAATAGACCTCAATGTAGAACATAATCCTGGATTGGTTTGAGTTGGAAAGGACCTTAAAGATCATCTGGTTCCACCCCTGCCTTGGGCAGGGTACCTTCCACTAGACCAGGTAGTTCCAAGTCCCATCCAGCCTTCAGTCTGGCCTTGAACACTTCCAGGAATGGGGCAGCCACAGCTTCTCTGGACAACCTGTGCCAGTGCCTTGCCACCCTCACAGGGAAGAAATTCTTTGTAGTATCTAATCTAACCCTGTCCTCCTTCATCTTAAGGCAATTCCCTCTTGCCCTGCCACTCCAGGCCCTTGTCCTAAGTCCCTCTCCATCTTTCTTGTCACCTCCTTTCAGGCACTAGAAGGCCACTATTAGGTCACACCTGAGCCTTCACTTCTCTGGGCTGACTGATCCCAATTCTTAACCTTTTGCATGTTTATTTACAGTTATCAGAGCTTTTCCACTCCAGGGTCCTAAGTCCCTCTCCATCTTTCTTGTCACCTCCTTTCAGGCACTAGAAGGCCACTATTAGGTCACACCTGAGCCTTCACTTCTCTGGGCTGACTGATCCCAATTCTTAACCTTTTGCATGTTTATTTACAGTTATCAGAGCTTTTAAATATGGCTTGGCCAGTTTAGACTCCTTCAACTTCTGCCACATCAAATTCGGGAGTACGTCAAATGTACATGACCAGAGATGAACTCCAACAAAACCTCCTTTCAGATTGTTGCAGGGAGTAATAAGGTCACCCCTGAGCCTCCTTTTCTCCAGGCTAAACAACCCCAGCTCCTTCAGGTGCTCAGCATAAGACTTGTGCTCCAGACTCTTCTTCCTCTTCGTTGCCCTTCTCTGGACACACTCCAGCATTGCAACATCTTTCTTGTAGTGAAAGGGCCAAAACTGAACACTGGATTCAAGGTGTGATTTCACCAGTGCCCAGGTCAGAGGGACAGTGAACTGACATGATGTAATGATGTAAGTAATGTGTTCCATCCCTGACGTGTGTTCATCAATGCCATATGAAGTAACATGCTCACAGGGCATGCTGGGAAGTGATGAATTACTTTTTTTGCACAGGGCATGTAGAAGCCAATGTTCTCCCTTCCCCCTTGGGTGAAACCATGACCCCTTCCTGTTTATTTGAGGAATTTGCCCTCGCTGGCTCAATTTCTCTTCTTCCTTCTCCTCTCAGATATACAACCTACCATGTGTAGATATAACATAATCCAGACGTGGTATTTGGTTTTCATTTGTGTTTTTCTCATCTTGTTTTCTGTGACAGAACCATCTCTGGCCGCATCAGTTACACAATCTTGCATCAATTACACAAACATTTGGATTATTTGCCACACTGAGTCAATACTAAGTGAGAAAAGGAAACAATCTCCCTGTAATACTGACAGCAGACACCACATTCTTGGGAAAGCCAGATTTTTAAAGGAATTTATCTTCATACAAGCCCAGACATCTATAATGAAAAAGGTCTATTTGTTCCTTCCCTATCCAGTGCAAGAGCTTCCCTTTACCACAAAGACACCAGTGTTGCAGACAGTTTAGTATTAAATGTTCTCAAGGGAATATTCTGAAATCTATTATTATTACTACCCACATTTTCCTCTAAAGTATGCTAGGCTTTATCCATATACAATAGATCAGAGTCCTTATACCTTCAGATACTATTTAACTACCAATTTGCTTTTCCCTAATGTTCTGACCTAATTCCCTTGTTTTCATATCTATTCTTGGATCCCAGTTCTATCCTTCTTGCTTAATCAACATCACACACCTCATTTTTTGATGGTGATGCACCCTTAGTACTTGCAGAATGTCATCATGTCTATTCCTGTCAGAGCAGCAATACTGTTGAGGTTATTGCCACAATAAAGTAAGTTTATGGGAGTCTCTCAGGGTTTTCTGCTGCAAGTTACTAAGCAGATAAATTGGTTTTTTAGTTCAGCAATCAGACAGAAAAAAATAAAGACAACTAAAAATGCTAGTTTCTAACTATGGGTATATTTGTCTGCACATTCTTCTTCCCATTCCATCTTTTCCTCACTACAAACACATCATGATGAGTTAAAGTTTTATTTTTCATATATTTCTCAATGTTCCTAGAAAATAAAATGCTGGTCACAAGATTTCATACGTCTCTCAAAATGGGCATTAAAACCTTGAGAGTATTCAAACTGAGTGAATAGTGCCCTTGTGTTCAGTGGCATTTATTGTATGTTTCAAGTTAATCAGTTAGTTTTCCTTTTAACTGCCTTGTTCCGCCCCCCTCTCTTTTTTTAATTCTCTGTAACCACCAGAGTTTTTTGTTGGCTTTTGTTTGTTTGGTTGGTTGGTTGCTCTGTGGGGTGTTTCTGTTTGTTTGTTTGGGATTTTGGTGGAGGAAGGAGGTTCTTTGTTTTGGATGTGGAGTTTTTGGTCTTTTTGGTTGCTTTTCTTAATAATACTGACTATCCAAGGTATATATCCTGCAGGATAAGTTAAATAGTTATTATATTCCTCCTCCATGTCATGATTTCTCCATGGAGACATTTTAAAATTGCATTGGTGATTTTCTTCTGTATCATAATGCAAACTCCTACTATATCTTGTTTACAGTCTAATACAATTTCAGAGTTACTTTTGGCATTCTTCCATTTTCTCTTCTGGAGTTGTGCAGAACTTACTATTTTTTTTTTTTTATATCTATCAACTTACACTTTACTAATACTTTTCTCTAAGCATTTGTTTAAAAGTCTGGGATTTTATAATTTTCCATGTTCTGAATTTTCAGATTCATACTGTATAGAAATTCACTAACATATCTTTACTTTTCCTATAAATCATTAATGAAGTTGAAAAGTGGAACTAAGACACACTGATGGAATTTCTCAATATGTAACAAATCCCAGTGGGAATCAGATTTTGGTGGTCATCATTACTTCTTTTGGTCATCACATCAGCCTTCATGTTATTTCTCATCTCAGTGTTTTGGAGTTTTGCCTTTAAATCAGTTCTGTGAAGACATACAGTGCTCACATACACATGCAATACTTATGAAATCACAATCATATGCTAGGAAAGTGTGAGAATTGTAGTCTACAGGGTTGCAATTGGTGTTTTCTTTCCAACTTTCAGGAATCAAATGTATACCATAAAATTTCAAACTGCTGAAGAACTGGAGAGTCCAAGAATGTCAGGGAAACAGCATTAAAAGATAGAAAACAATAAAGTTCCAGATGTGTTTATAATAATGAGAAAAAGACAAGGTTAAATACTGAACATCAGTTTCTGGTGTATATGGAAGATTTTTTTGGCTTCTGTGGGGACTGGTTTGGTTTTGCTAGCACACGTCAAAGTTAGGTTTTTACTATTTAAGTGGGATATTTTCTCCCAGTCTTTGATTATCTCTTTAAGTATTTTGTCTTACTTCATGCTGGATTGCTTTCTGTAAAACTATATACTTCGCTGGTGTTAGAATGCAATTAGTCTTTTACAAAATCCATTTCACACACCTCTTGATGTAATGAAGGTAGCAACATAAGCAATGTGTTATAATTTAAGCAACCAGTTCCAGCCAGTAGAACAATGCTTGATTACCCTGGGAAGATTGCCTGTTAAATAGACAGAGGAAAATTTTTTGCATATACATATATATGTTATCGGTTTTTTTTATTTTGCATATGTTTTTAATCTATGTAGCTCTTTTTTTATTTTAAAAAACAATTAATAAATGCTTGGCCATGGGCTTACAGTAACACTATATACTTCTGTATTCACAACTTGCAGACTTGTTAGAAAATATTTTAAGGGTTTTGATAATAAATTCTTTCTATAATTCTTCCATAGTATTCTTAATGCAATCACCATGTTTACATATTGTATATCAAAATTAAATAAGGCAGTTAAACTACTTTTGGCCCTACTACAAACAGACCACAATTAAAATTAACCATTAAGGATTAAGTCTTGGATCCATCAAAGCAGTTAACCACATACATAATATCATGGAATTTATCAATTCAACACATAATTAAGACCTTTACTGGACCAGATCTTCAGATTGTAATTGAAAAAAGGTGGAGAAATGTAAACTAACTCCATTGGGTTTTGTTGGGGGGTTTTATGGGATGAGGTGCTGTTTGCTTGCATGGGGGTTTGGGTTTTTGTTTCATTTTTAATTTTGGATTTACAATTCACTTCTTAGCACCATATTTAAATGTTATTCTGTACTAGGTCTTGTCCTTTTTGTAGTCCTGTTGTAGACAAAGTCCTACCTCAAAAACTGGTACATATCATAAGCATCCTGTATAAATATGTGGACTGATCAGAGAGACCATGCTGCAGGGGATTGTAGAGCCAGGTCAGACTGATTTCTTTACTGCTTGAAAGTCATAAGTGGCATATGCTACAGATACCATTGCATCTGTAGCATATGCTGACCTGACTCTGACAGACCTGACATCTATTCTGTTAAAAAAGTATTCGCAGAAATTTGTAGAGAGAGGAAAATTCAAAAAGCTCAATGCTTAATTTTTCAGAAGGACTAGTTTTAAGGTTTCCACTGTTTAAGTGAACAACTTCCACATACATGTACCTTATTTTTTGAAAACTCTAACTGACCTTCTCCACAGTCTGGCCTTCTCATATGCATTAGATGATGGGGTACTCTAACACTGAAGCTGCAAAATCACAAACCATCCTTGAACTGAATACTCTGATTTAGATTACTTTCACACCGGTAAAATTTGTCCTAATTGTCTTACCTTAACCACTATTTGATATCAGTTTAAGAGTTCAAGCTAAAACATTATATCCAAACTATATCTCTTGTATTGCTGCAATACTTTTAGGATATCCAGGCACTTTCGACAAAAAAATAAACAACACTTTAAAAATTCAGTAGGGGGAGAAAGGTTCCTCCAGTGTTTTCACTTTCTAGAAATTTAGGTTTATATAAAGTATATTTCCATGCCCAAAAATGCCATCACAGCCAGGATTTTAGTGTATTCTTTGTAGCAGAAGCCAATCTGAACCATTTGAACTTTTATTAGTGGAAAAATTATAGTTGAAGTCAGATGATTGAATGCAAACACAGATTGCAGAGACATTCCAATTGCATGTGACTTCCCTCCACATGTTTAAGAAATGCAGTCACAGTTTTCTCTCTTAATTTGGTGGTCATAATATCACCAGGATTAAAATTACCATGGCATCTTGGTCCTTCTTCATTGCAGAATGCTTGAAATACATCTTTATGAAAATTGTTCTACAAACTTACCATTACCTTTATACAAATAGATGCAAAACTTGGAGACAAGCATTTTTTGTTATTATTCCTTTTCCATCTCAGGATTTATGCCATGCTGCACAAACAGGAGGAAGCATCTATCCAAGCATACTGTAAATTCAGTCAGGAATTAACTTGCACAAATTCAAGCATGCTATTTCTGATCTACTACAGAAATATGTTTTGCAATTAAGTTACCAACCGTCAACTCCGCAGATTGGTTTTGGATGGCATTCAAGTCTTCAAAGGAATACAAGAGTCTTTTCCTAATTGGCTAATTTTGCATTATTTAGTATAACATGCAGCCATTTATTTTTACACATAAATCATTCAGTAACAATGAAGATTTTTAAGATCATTTTACCCAGATTTCATCTTCTGAACCCCTTATTACACAGCTGCTTCCACAAGATGCTACCAATTAAGCACAAGCTAACAAACTCAGAGGAAACCATTCTCTTAGAATAGACAAGCTGTGCAGAGGAATGTCCTTCTTAATGGAGAAACCCTGCTTTGCAGAAGTTTCTTCTTTGATTTCCAGAAGCTGTAGAATTAGACTCATATGACTGAACTGTGGCCATTTCTAACATCTTTTGCAACAAGGGGCAATTTTTTGCTGGTCTATATTGTCAGTCATAAACTGGGTTTTATTTTTTGGGCCACTTTTCTGCTTTCACTTAAATGAGTGAGAGAAAACATTTCTGTATAGAGATTATACCACACAGCCAACTGCATGCCAAATATACCTAGGACTTTCCTTTGCAATGTAGAATTGATTCTGGCATTGAAGCTATGTAAAATAAGGAGAATCAACAAGAGATGATAAAAGTGAAATGTCTTTATTCCTTAGTGAATAACAATCACATAAAGAAGTATAGCTATTACCAACAGCAGTGTGGTCAGTAGGAGTAGGGCAGCTATTGTCCCTCTGTGCTCAGTGCTGGTGTGGTCACATCTCAAATCGTCTGTCCAGTTCTGGTCCCCTCACTGCAAGAAAGACATTGAGGTGCTGGAGCAAATCCTGAGAAGGGCAATGAAGCTGGTGAAGGGTCTGGAGCAAGACTGCCTTATGAGGAGTGGCTAAGGGAGATGGAGTTATTTAGCCTGGAGAAAAGGGGTTCAGGGAGGACCTTAATGCTCTCTACACTATCTGAAAGGAGTTCGTAGTGAGGAGGGGGTTGATCTCTTCTACCAGGTAAGAAGCAGTAAGACAAGAGGGAATGGACTCAAGTTGTGCCAGTGGATGTTTAGATTGGATATTAGGAAAAATTTCTTCCTTGAAAGGGGGGTCAAGCATTGGAATGGGCTGCCCAGGGAAGTGGTGGAGTCACCAACCCTGGAGACTTTTGAAAGTCATGTAGATATGGGACTTAGGGACATGGTTTAGTGGTGGATATTCAGTACTTGCTTAGCAGCTGAACTTGAGGTTCTTACAGGTCTTTTCCAGACTGAACGTTTCTATAATTCTGTTACTGTGACTGTGATACAGAAAAATTAGAAGTCTATTATATGTATTGGTTTGCAGGATGGAGATTGTTTAGTTAGTTAGATGCTTAACTTGTTGAGTAAACAGGGTGCCATAACTCCTTCTGTATTGGAAAAATGTTATACATGTAAAATAGAGCTGTGTCTTTCAATGGATGTAATATGGTCATTACAAGGGACATAAAGGAAATAATCAATACATGGACTGATGTTTCTGCCTGTAGGTAAGAAAAGAAGATGGGACTTAGCTGACCAAATGGATATATTTGCCATGTAAACATGTGCAGCAGAGCTGGTTATAAATCTGTAGTTGGTAAAAAAAAAAATTAACACACCTGGGATCTGATTCTTCCTATTCTAAAACAGACGTCAGAAATATGCCACAGGTTCTGAAAATTCCTTCTGTCTTGAATAGCAATATTTTGTACAGAAATACAAATCTAAAGCAATGAAATGGTCATTTGTACTGAATCTCATTTTTTCTTACAGTGCAGCAGTTAGATTTCTGGACTTGTGCTTTTCCTGCCTCCTGCTGAGCTTAGAATTTTAAAAAGCACAAATAGTGGGAGAAATGTCATGTTTACAATCCTTTTCAGCATGGTGAGAAACAGGAAGTGACAGAAATAGTATTCTTGGATGATATTGTAGCAAGGGGCTCTCAGACATTATTCTTGAGGATTTATCACAAATGGCTTACATTATGGCTTTGTGAGCTTGCAGAATGGGTGAAACGAAAATCTGTGGAATCCATCTATTTTGGTTTTGCATTAAGACAAAAAAGGTTTCCTATGACAGGAACAAGATCCAAAAAGGAAGAAACACACTTAGCAAACAAAACTTATGTTAAGAATGCTTTGATGGAAATATTTATACTTTACTCCTGGAAATTATACAAAATACAATTTCACAGTGGTATCAGTTGAATCAAAGGGTCTCTGCATGTTAAGATATTGAATGGAGGTCCAAGGTTATCCTTTCTGATGAATTTTGTTTAAAAGTACTTGACACATGCTGAAATTTGTTTCTAACAAAAGTCAAACAAAAACTGGCCTTTCTAAAAATTGCATGAAGTTCAGAAAAACAATCTTTTATAAGGTTGAAGTAATACACAAAGTGCACAAGGAGGATCCTCATTCTAACTCTCTAAAAGTTGTGTCATCTTTTCATCACGTAGCCTACTGTAATTCTATCTCTTCAATGAGGGTGTGAGAAACATACTTTGAGTCACTTCGATTAAGCAATGTGAAAACTTTATGCATAGTAGGAGTACCAGCCAACTGCTCATAGCCTGGGTTCTCCTAGCAAGACTGAGATGCTGGATGTGAGTGCAGGGATCACTTATCTCAAATGTGGGATACCTGTATTGCTTGCTTTCACAAATGTTCAGTCTTTATTCTGATGTAGTAAACAAAATTATGCCTTAAGCTGTTATGCCAGAATAAAAAAACCACAAAAAGCTCATCTAAAGCTGCATTTTTGCCAGTTGCTGAAAAAATTGTCTCTTTTCCA
>NW_008678642.1:34936-46717 GCF_000695815.1 Acanthisitta chloris
TAATATGCTTTAGTCTTTATGGACCAAATTAGCAATTAGTTCCTATTTAAATTTTGAAGTTAACCTGTTGTGTTTGTTTTGGTTTTTTCCCTCAGAGTGGGTTAGAGGGATAATGTAATCAGCCAGCCAGGGTAGGGTGCCAGTAGCCTCAGGGGGTGCACAGTGATGAGTAGCTGGAGTGGAAAACTCTCAGCACAACTGAGCCTGGAAGAGGACAGCTGTCCTCAACCTACTCCCTGCAGAGATCCTGCTAAGGGTAGACAGACAAGATACACCTGGGTGAGATGTTTGTCTCTTCAACATGCACTCAGACCTGTGAACTGCTAAGTAAATGGGAACACCAGAAGACACCGTTCATGAAGTCTTCTTTCTTTATCCTACAAGGGCAATGTCCCCTTCTTGTTCCCTCTTGTCTTGTCTCCTCCAGCAAAAGAAAAGCCCAATTGAATGGTGGAATTTGTGCAAATGAAAAATACTTGGGGAACAAGAATGCTGGGTTTTGTGGGTAGAATTTAAATATCATCTCTTCAATTCTGCTGAGTTTTCTTTTGCTTTTTTATTTTCAGGTTGGTACCTGGAACACCACTGCCACTAGAAGACCTAAATACTGTTTTGATGAGTTCTGACCACTGAAGTTCATGGCATACTTTTTTGCTCTGTGTTCCCCTCGTATATGAGATGGCACCAGTGAACTCCAAAACAGCTCTCTGCACAGCCAGGCTGACCAAGCCAGATAAAGCTTTGACATCTCTACCAGGTCTTTGTTCACAGGCAGCAAAGCTGTTGTGTTTCAGAACCACATCAAGGAAAACTTCTACAGTCAACTTTATAGTGAACCAAGTGAATGAGGAATGAAATAAATAAATATATATATTAATTTCATATTGGCTTTCCCCTAGGTCCCTGTTTATCCACTTAAATCTACAGTTAACAACTACTACAGTTGGTTGTTAAAACTCACAACATACTTGAACAAAGTTAACTTCTGGATACTCAGCTTGTCCTTCCACATCACTCATGGCATATTCTTTAAGTGATTCCTGACTTCAGCCCTGTTTTACTTCTTGCTGACAGCCTCTTCTTTTTTCATCAGACACTAGAAAGACTGATGTTCTTTCTCTGAATAACAGATTTCTGTTTTAGCCTACATGGCCCACAATGAGAACTGCTTCATCACTGGAGTTTGTTCACAGAAACAATATACTCCAGAGTGATGATAATTTTCAGGTACATTTTTAAGCTGATGACTCAAGTAATTATGCCATGTATGTTGTCCTGCAAGTCACTATTTTGTTTCTGAACCAGAATCCAAGTAAATGAATGTCATTATTATTTTATGTGGCTCTGTGGGTTTTCCATGAATGATGGACATTTGCATCATTTAAACAACCGTATTTAATTGACACGTTCGTTAGGAAATTTGGAAGGGATTGGAAGCTGAAGGATTACTATATTACCATTAAAAATGACTATGATTGATGAAAATCAGCAAATTTTGGCTGCACACATTTTCCACACATATATCAGCAAATGAATCGAGAACTTTGGATTTAAGGTTTAGCCATCCAATACGTGTCATAGGGGCAGCTCATTTTTTGAGGGTGTGGTCTTTTAGTTTTAACCAGATGCATCCTTGTACCTCTCAAAACTTTTTCTGTAGGTATAAGTACAGATCAAGATAGTATGCAGGGAAAAGATAAAGAGGTTGCATCTGCATAGTTGAGAACATGATCATTAAGCAAAGGATGACCTGTGCTATGGCTTGTATTTGTTAGAATGGACTGAGTTCAATTCTTCCCTCCCACGTGCCCTGGTGTAACCCTAGCTAGCAGCTCAGCCCCATGTATCTGCTCACTCACTTCTTCCCCTCAGTGGGATGGGAAAGACATTTGGAAGAGTAAAAGTGAGAAAACTATGGTTTAAGATAAAGACAGTTTAATAGGCAAAGCAAAAGCCAGACATATAAGCAAAGCAAAGCAAGGAATTCTTTCACCACTTCCTATTGGCGGGTAGGTGTTCAGCCATTATCAGGAAAGCAGAGCTCCATCACATGCCACAGCAACTTGAGAAGACAAACAGCATCATTGTGAACATCCCTCCTGTCCTTCTTCCCCAGCTTTATATGCTGAGCATGACACCATATGGTATGGAATATCCCTGTGCCAGTTGTTGTCAGCTGTCCTGGCTGTGTCCCCTCCTAACTCACTGTGCACCCCCAGGCTCCTCACTGGTGGGGTGGGGTAAGAGGCAGAAAAGGCCTTGACATTGTGTAAACACTGCTCAGCAATAACTAAATCATCCTTGTGTTATCAACACAGTTTCCAGCATAAATCCAAATCATAGCTCCATACCAGCCACTATGAAGAAAATCAACTCTACCCTAATCAAAAGCAGCACGCCATGGAAAATATATACTTGCCCTACACTTTTGTTTGTCTGTGGGGCTTTGTTTTATTTTTTTGTGGCTATATGCTTTGGAAATGATTTGTTATTAAGATGGACTGTATTTTTCCAGCTAGGAATGACTTCTTTATATGAAAATTAGCCTTACCAAAAAAAAAAAAAAAAGTTAAAAACCAAAACAAACCCAAACCATATATTTTTTCAGGGATAATTGGTTTATCTGCCTGTGATAAAGATACTTAGGCTTGAACAACTATAACTTCAAGCCTATAGAGCAACAAAGAAAAAATAAATAGAAAAGAAAATGATAAATAAAATCTTTTGACTTTGCATACTTAATATTTCGAGTCTGAAGTTCCATATGATACATTGTTGGCTGTTGGAAAGCAAAGCAGATTTCACATCCACTTCTCTCTATGCTAAGCCAGCTGAATAAAAGAGAGCAGCCTTATTATGATGCCAGAAGTGGTTTATCTATATGAAATCTCTCTCAAGTGTGTGTCTTAGCTGCTAGAAATCTTTTTCTCTGGCTTTGACAAAAACAGTATTGCCTCTCTATTTTTTTTATAAACTCATTTCTGTAGCATTTCTCTTCACACTTAGTCATTTTCAAATACCATTGTTCTGTGCTCAATATTTAGAGTTTTGTTTATGAAAAACATTTTTCTCATCTGCCACTTTTGAAGATCACTATATGGTATTACAGAGGCTGTTGCTTTTAACCTGTGCTTTAGAAGAACACATATCTTGAGAAGTGACCTGTGTTATGGCTCTTCAGCTGGAACTGGTGTCTCAGAGGTGAATGATTTACTCTGCAGAAGTGCCTTTGCTCTCCATGTGGAAAGGAAGCTTGAACAAGAAATTAAAACAGACACCAAACTCTCACAGAGCCAAAAATGGATATGATGAATGACACTATCTATATATCTACATTTAATTGGAGGTAGCAGTACTGGTAACTTTTGGATTTGCTTGTAGGCAACTATGTGCAGACAGCCCTCATCTGGATCTGACTCCTGACAAATAGTAAACACACATTTTAGCCCTAGTGTTTTTCTACCACACAGACCACTCAGGATTCAGCTCTCTGAAGGACTTACTGTTGTAACTTACTGTTACAGTGCAGCTACTTGCTGTATCTCACCAAATTAGAAAGACAGACATCCATCTGAAACTATTAGAAGAAGAATGCAAAGACTTTTTCCTGATGTGGCCTTTAGCCTATAGCTATTTATACATCACTATCCCTTAAATGTCCCTTAACTTTATGCTAAGGGTAGGATGACACTGGATGTGGTAGAGCAGATGAGAACTTGTTATAAACATAATAGATATTTGATTTATATATCTTTAACTGATCATTCAGACAGAATTATAACTATAGGTGTGTGAGATTTTGTGTCATTTGAAGTATTATGTTTTCTGCTTAAACCATAACTGATAAAATGAACTCATGAGCTCACTAGAAATGAATCAACTCAATGACACCCAGTGCCAAAGCAGTACGACCGTACTTGTCTGTGTATTTTTGGGTTATTTTTAAAGATAAGATTTTTTTTAGAGAGGAAAGGCAAAAGATTGAAAGGATGAAAGGATGAAAGGACAGAAGTAAAAGAGGAAGGGAGGAAGGGAAGGGCCTGAGATTCCTAGCAGTGTACTCTGCAAATAAAATACAGCCATTTTCAGAAGCAGAGTGAGGCAAGGACAGAGTTATTATGAATATTGTTGCTTTAAATCTTCCTCTCTTTCCTTTGTTAAACACTTTAGAAAGTGTTTCCTGAACATTGCATCCCAGAAATTTTCACATCAGAATTTTTCTGATATCTACTAAGACATCCAGATGTCCCACAAGTATAATTTTTTAATGAGAAGGTAACAACCATTAACTTCATCACTGCATACACACAAGCTGTGAGAGACTCCAGCATATCCAACCACCCAAAGAAGAGCATTAGAAGAAGGAATCCTCTCGTCCCAAGAGAAATGGACAAATCAGCATTCTTTCTTTAAGGGATCCTTCCTACTGCACATCTGATGTTCTCAGGGTTGCAGCATGGGACAGGTATAATCTAAGCTCTCCTCTACCTTTATATCACACTTGCATTACCTTTGGTGTGCTTTACATCCCTGAGGAGGTAAAAAAATTGAATAGAATAGAGATAGAATAAGCAAACTAATAATACCAATTAAGATGCAAGTATTCTATACGGGTGATCTAACCTTCTGGGTTTTCTGCCAGCTGTGACTATGTCTCTGGACAGAATATGGACACTGAAATTTGTTGTACAGATGATATTCTTGGGGTTATGGCCATTAATAGGGCTAATATTTTCTCCTTTGTTTTCTGAATCATGTATAAGTAGTGCAGAACCAACTGAATAATAGCAGATCCTTGGTTACATCAGATTTATTCTGAATACAAACCCACCTCTAAGTACTCTTGATCTTAAAGAAGTTCATTAAACACTGAAAAAGCTGAGTCAGCAGAAGCCAAGTCAGCAAATATGACTTTAGTGCCTGTCTGTAATTAGTTTAGACATTCAGACAACAGAGGATGCTAAGTTATTCCTCTTTGACACTATGATAAAAAAGGAGACTCAAAAGAAGCCAGAGCAGGTTAGTGTACTACAGCGAATGATTTCCATGGGGAGAAACAGTCATTGTGTAACATGCTGATGAGATACCTGAATGTTACTGGTCAAAAATTCATTAGTGAACACATACTCTTTTCTCAGTGAAGCCACTGCTAACTATGCCTTCACCTGATCCATTATGACACGTCTCCAAGCTAACAAAAGCCTTTCCTTTGGGATACAGGAGCATGGGTACCTTAATATTAGCTTTCTAATATGAGTTATCTTCTTCACTAAGCCATGCCTAGCTAAGTGGAATAAATGAGAAAGATGTGTATCTATTTCCTTTATCATCCATGCAGTAGCAGCTTCACAGGTACCTAGTAATTAGGGCTCATAGAATTTGCTGATTAATATCTAATTTTAAAGCTTGTCATGATGACTCACCCCACACTCAGCATAATGCAAACAGTCCTGTGTAAGTAACAGGGCTTGTTGTAGACAAAATATATGAACTGATTTAAGAGAAACTGTATTTTTCATGTTTATGGACTTATCATTTAAACAAAGGATAAAAGCACAAACTCAGGAATAAGTCTAAGTTCTTAATACTACACTAGTGGAATCAAGGGAGCTTAGTCTAAAAATCAAAACCCCTTTATCCTTCCCTGTCTTCCTGCCATTAGGTTTCGGCCACTTAAGCTCAACACCTACCATCAGTATCTAATATTTTAGTTCACCAAGAGCACAGGTTCTGCAGATCCCATGGCTAGTTCATCTTTAACCCCCACTATGGATGCACAAACCAATCATTTCATTTCCAGATCATTGTGGTTTAACCCCAGCCTGCAGCCAAGCACCACACAGCCATTTGCTCACTCCCCAACCAGCAGGATGGAGGAGAGAACCAGAAGGGTAAAAAATTCTTGGGTTGAGGTAAAGACAGCATTCCATGGGCAGGCAGGTTTTCAGCCACCTCCAAGACAGCAGGACCCCATCACACGTACAGGTTTCTTGGGAAGACAAATGTCCCCCCCCCCTTCCTTCCACTTTATGTACTGAGCATGATGTCTGATGTGTGGAATATCCCTTCTGGCAGCTTGGGTCACTTTTCTGGCTGTGTCTCCTTCCAATCTCCCAGGCTTTGTCTCTGTGGAAGCACTGCTCAGAAATAATAAAAACACCTCTATAGTATTAACCCCATGTTCAGCACAAATCCAAAACATAATCCCACTGTGAAGAAAATTAACTCTCCCTCAGCCAAAACCAGGACACAGACTTATCCAGGCAGCTTGTTCCAGTAAGTGCCTTGGGAGTCCACTGAGTAAAAATGCTCTCAGTGAAAGCTGATGATGGTTAGCATGTTTCTGTTTAAATGGAAGGCTAATGTTTTTCTATCAGTGTTTGCTTCAGGTGCCTATTTAGCACTACAGCTGAGTGGTTAGGGTTCTCATGTAGCATGGGAAAGGGCTGTCTGCTTATGGCCTTTCCACCATGAGCACTTTCTTTCAGGTGCCCTTTCATGGCTCCACACTCAGTGCACTGGCTGTCAAACAGCTTGTTAAGGGGCGTATCATACCCCTGGGTGTTGTACAGCAAGCCCTTATAATTGTGTTTCGGGGATACAGACTGTACTGCAGAGATCAAATTCTAAAAGCCAAAATGCAAGAAGATTCTTAGGGCTTTTTTCTTAGATCTGGGACAAAGTTTCTGTTTATTTCAGTGGCAGTGCATAAGGTCTCAGGGGAATAAAGTCCAAAGTAACTGCACCCCCATCACCATAGGCCAATGAAAATACACATGCCCTGAGGATCACTGTAAGTATGGATCCTGTTTCTCTGAGCACAATGCTAGTACTGTCATCTGAAGACACAAGGATCAGCTATACAGAAACAGTCTCAGCAAAATCACAGAAAGTTAGTAGCTTCAATTCTAATTACTTGAGAGGAAAGTAAAATTTAATTTTGAGATGACTGTTTCAGTATGCTTACTAACTCATTTAATACAATTTAGAAGATGCAATCTGGTCACTGAAGAATGTTTAGTTGATGTATGAAACTTTTTTGCCATATACCCAAATCTGATATAGATATTTGTGAACAACAACCATAGATGTCAGAGATTCAGAGGGGGTTTTTTTAATTTGATTTTGCAATTGATATAAACAGGAGAAACAGAAAAAAAACCCCAAAAGAGCATAATACAAGAATGAGAAAATAGGAAAAAGAAATGTGTATTGTTCTTGTTATTACTTGTAAAGGAAAAGTTTTGACAAGAAGTTCTTGCAAGAGAGACCCAGGGGAGGCAAAAAAAAAAAGAAAAACAAATTTATTATAGTTTGGTGTAAATGATTAAAATCATGCAGGCAGAAATTAAACTGTGTAAGCTGTAACTGAGACATGCTTGTCTAGTTCACAGAAATGTTGAGTTTGGGACACAGGAAGTAAGATTTTCCACTCTGCTATTTTGGAGTCTACCATTTAAGGGAGCAGGGATTGTTGCTCCCATAGAAGAGATATGTCAACCCACATTGTATCAGAGAATTCCAAAGTACTTGCATTGAAGGTTTCATTGATGGTATTGTCCAAAAATATCCATCATGTCAGTGTACTGTTTTTACCATTAGTCCCTATGTTCTACCCAGACTCAGGTGCTACAGGTTTCTGAGTCCAAAATAAATAGTAAGTCTCATTACCGCCATAGATGCTATTGGTTGCAAACTCATAGAGGGAAAGAATACTTGTTCTGCCTTTAGGAATTTACACCTGCTTCCTTAGTGGAATCTGGGGACAGTCATTTTGTCAAGTTTTGGTCAGACTTTTTACGCTCCTATCTTGTAGTTCATCCACACTGAACAATATTTACAGATGGCTACTAAAGAAACCAACAGAATAGTAAATCTTTCCATGATGGAAAATTTCCCTGTTCTTGCATTCTGAGTCTAAGGGTCCTTCATACATATGCAAAGCATATAGAAAAATCTGTTTCTCAGTGCTGCCAGAATTTAAATGTCCTGAACAGAGTGCCTGTTCTCATTTAACCTGATCCTACACACTTCAGACAGAAAAATCTTCTATAAAATATCACCTTCAGCTCCTTTCCTTCTCCTTGTCCCTTTAGTCTTCTTCTCTTTTAGTTTTTCTTTTTTTTGACATCTATGTTTCTCTAATAGTTTACAAGCATAGTAATGGACTTTGTACAACCTGTTTAAGCACACTGCAAGTGTTTTCCTTAGTTGTAATCTGGTCAACAAAATTTCCAGCTATAAAACAATCCTTCTTCTATGATTTCTGCCTGAGATTTCTTGATGTGATGGATACAAACACTATGAAACTCCAAGGCTGACTCTGTACTTATAGAAGTGTTTTCCACCTTGTTGAGACAAGTGGAGCTATAAGGTTTACAGCAACAGGTTCCTGCTTCACAGTCCAAACCCGTCGAAAGTTATATTTCTTCTATGTTGTGGCTGGGTTTTTTTCTCTAGTCCACAGTGTAGTAAAGACCAGTGAAAAAAAGAAACTGCATATTAAGTATTCATGTTTTTGTTGTTTTATTCCCCCTCCCCCCTAGTATTATTTGTGGTGATGGTTTTACTCCTTGCATCACAACACCCTGAGTTCCCGGTGGAAAGGGGGAACCCTGCTGTGGCAGGCACTGTACAAGGCTCTAATGAAAAGAGAGTCCTTGCCCCAAGGGCTTACTTAACCTTTTTTAATTACTGATTCAGTTTAAGGTTGCAGTCTTCACCACTTGAAGTATTCTCTTTCTCTCACTCAATCTTTTCTAAGAACAGAAAGACTAGATTGTCCTCTGGCTTATAAAATAACTAAGAATTTTTCTGCAATGCTCCTTTTTCATCACATTTTGCATCTTGTTTCTTGTATGGGTTAGCCCTGAAACCCATATATCACCCGCTGAAATAAATGAAAACACATGATACAATACTATGAATTTACCCTTCCCCCTACAAAACCCAAGCTATTTGAACTGCTTTAATTTTTGCATTTTTTGCCAATGACTTACACAAGGCTGTGCAATGAAATTTGTCCTGTGAGTACAGTACATTTTGCAGGGTGTTCATATTGCAGTACAGACATCAGTGGGTTCTCTGCTAAACCAGCAGTGTGCCCCACATGGGAAGGCTCTTCTTTTGTGGATTCTCAGAAACTGTAAAATTATTACTTTTCTGAGATTAACAACTTGGCTTAGTCTTACTTTAATAATTCAAGCTTCATTCCATTAAAAATTAGGAAGTGAATATTTCACTTTTGAATCGAAAATTAGAAAGAATTACCGTTATTTCACATGTGAAATATATTTCAGTAAAAAATCTGTACATTTGGAAATTATTTTGATTTTGTTTTTTAGAGGGTGGCATGGTGCTTTCTTCTGACTTTCAATAACGAAATCAAAAATTTCAAAAGAAAGTTTTAATTTAGACCAAAAAACAAATTAATACTTTCTTCACTAAATAATGCCAAACTGGATTATGATCCTTTAAAGTCATGAGCTTCTCTACCAAACCATTACTGATCAGAATGTGTTGTTTGATGATACTACAAATATAAGGACTCCTCAGCTGAGTGTGAAACTTGCCAGAGGGAGTATCCTTTCTTTGTCTGAAACTCTATTGTTTTAAAGATCCTCTTTTAAAATATTTTATTCTCTTTGCATTTAATTAAAACCAACTTTTCACCCATTTCAATTAGAAGCCTGAAGGAGAACAAATACAAGTCCCATTTCCTGTCCCTAGGGAACTTATTTTTGAAGAGTAGGTTATACTGAGACTGTCTGTTTCAGTAAAGGCATCTTGGATTTTAGAGCCTGGATAAGTCCAACTTTTTCGTCAATTAAAATCAACAAAAGTAACGACACCCTGTATAAGCAACACTTTCTTTAGTTTGCCACTGAAATGCAGCTACACCTCAAGCAACAATATACCTGGAATATAGAGCATCAAGCTGAATCAGGCTCTTTGACACCTGGTTCAGTATTCAGGAATATTACTGAGTTACAGTAAAGGTGTACTTATGGGAGGAGGGGAAAAGCTAAGGAGGCTGACATGCTCTCTTTGCTTCCCCTGCATTAATACTGCTGAGTGCAGAGCAAGCTACAGTCCTTACCGCCAGCACATTTGAATCAAGCATTGATTCAAGGCCTTCTAGTAATGCTCTGAAGCACATCTTCCAAATGCCCTCTTTTTTAGAGCAATTATTGATCAATACAAGCCATAGAAATGACAAAACAGGCTGAACATGTTCACTGGATTTGCAAATTTTTTCCATTATATCTTTGCTACTCTCCCCAAGTACTTTTACCAGGGGAAAGTAAAATATTTACACATTAAGATTTATCTCTTTCAGTACTTGAATAATAGTGGCTTAAAAAAATAACACCTACAATGTCAAATGACAGCAGTTTGTGTTTTAGGGCAGGCTTCTCTTTTTGGCATTGTCTGCTTTGTTAGTTTGACAACACAAATGTTAAGCACAGTACAATTGAGGCTCATCCTAACCCAACACACTGCATACATCACATTTTACAGGCTCCCAATGCTATCAGAAGCAAACAATGTAGGAGTGAGTAGCTGCATGGTTAATGAATAGCTGTACAGTAAATCAACTCTCCATGAAGACAGCACTGGGTTATAATAAGGTGTCTAGGGCTGCCAAGAGTTACTCCAGGACTTCAAGCAAGTACAATCCTCGCTGCTGTTCATCTCAGCTGTTTTCTTTCTTCTTCTCTATATGTGTAGCTTGCTGCCAGGCTCCACTCTCCTTCCTTCCCTCCCAGCAGCCTGCAAACCATGCCCAGGTGGCAGCAGCCACCAAGGAACAGAGGGTACAGGACAAACGGGCAGAGTGGCAGCGCAGGTGGCAGTGACCCGGTACAGAAGGTGAGGCAGAAGCTAACTGCCCAATTCCTGGTCCAACAAAATTGCTTTAAATTACTTTTCTCCCCTTTTGTGCTAGAACTGACATAAAAAGAGTTTGACAGTCTCACAGGCTGTTTCACTACAAGGTTAATAAAACAGAGGGATATGCAGTCCTCCCAGAATATTTGTAGCTGTTTTGGAGATGACAGGCTGGGTGGGGAGCTTCTTTTCCTTTCCTTCTGATCTTTTTTTCCCTCCTCTTTTGATCTTTCGTCTGTTTGTGTTTCTTCACACCCTGCACACATGTTCAGAGTAAGAGCTGAAAAACAAGTTAATAAATAAGTTCTTTATATTTCTCTTTTCCTGAAATAGTCCTTCCATACATAAAAGTTGATTGATTTCTTACACAATGAAACTCTCAAAGCAGCAGCAAGTACAGCAAACATATTCACCTTGAAAATAGGTGTGCTTTTCTGTTATTCTGTCTAATCTAAAAAGGATAGATATTTTAGCTTTAAAACAACATGAGCCACTTTTCAAATACCCTGATGAGTAACAAAATGCATACTTGCACTTTCTTCCGAATCACAGTCTTACTATACAAGACAAAATACATCCCATCTTCTTTCTTTGCTTAGCTTCATAACAAAATGCTGTCAAAGTTGATAAAACCAAACTGAATGATTTTACTATCCTGCACCTCTTTATAATTTCACTTAGTTCATCTCATTGCAGTCAATGACATGATAGTGAAGCTGCTATGAACTTTGAAAGTCTGTGAATCAGGCCTGATATCCTTGTATGTAGAGAGCCTGAGGGAACAGAGGTAGGGTGGTACTTCTAAAACAAGTTACCTTGGCCTCTGGACTGCTTTAGCTTATTTTGCTGTTGAAAGGCTTAGCATTTGGGTTCTCAATAAGTATGGGGAAA
>NW_008678642.1:46743-60069 GCF_000695815.1 Acanthisitta chloris
CTCAGCCACTCTTCAGAGTTCTTTTGGATTTGCTGTTACTTACTGATGCACAGGGGAACAGACCTGGCTTTACTTGATGCTGACAAGAGGATGGTCTTGGGGATGTGCCCTTTTCTTGTTTTCTATATTCTTTCCTTAAGCATTTACTTTTGGTAGCTGTTACTGAAGAGATACTGGACCATATGAATTTGATCTCATATCACTGTGTACTTGAAAGCTAGCAACAGTTCTACAATAAGTCACATGTATTCTAGGAAGCAATTATTGTGCAAGCCATGGTTTAGAATGATAAAGACTTTTTTGTTTCTAAAGGCACAACAGTGACAATTAGTCAGTGAGATGTTTTCAAAATCTATTATTGCTTCCTTACGAATAGCCTCACTATTACCAGTTGCCTTTAGCAATATTAAGGGGCAGAAATGTTATACACTATGTTGAATGATGCAGGACAAATAGATAGCACATGTTTAACTACTTAAGTGGGAATTCAGTTGAAGAAATACATATGTATTCAGTGCTAAAAACAAATAATGGATTGACTCCATGTAGGTATAGCTCTATTGACTTCAGTGAGCTAAAGTGACAGAAACCAGCTGAAGATCTGTGTCATTGGTTTCTCAGCAGTTTTATCTGATTTATATCAGTGCATAACAGAAATAGGATTAATTTTAAATTTTAAATCCAAAGATTTCGAAGAGGTTTTGTGAAATATCCAGGAGAAAATGAGATACTCATAAACATATATTCATCTCAGAAATCCACTGGATTCCATTTGAAAAGCACTGCATGGCTCTGAATGCTTTTTTAATGGAGCTGTCCTACAATAAAATATGCCTGATTAAGCACCCTAAGAAACATTATCATTAAGTCTCTATGTCTGGTGAACATCATTCTCAAGGCTTTTCTTTCCCTGTCTGTGATGAAAGGGACATAATGGTCAGTTTGTGATGAGTTCTAAGTGACTGGACCTGATTTACTGTTGAACTGCTGCATTTAATATGAGCATTAAGTCACACATTTATTCTGTTAGAGATTTTCTAGAAAAAAATATAATTAGACTTCTTGATTGTGTTGGAACTTCTATCAAAGCAAAAATACAGGCTAAGATATCTGCATCATCTAATATTAGATGTTGTTAAGAAAATTAAAGTTGTAGTATTTCTCACATAACAATTAGCTTAGCTAACAAACAGGGTGAAACAAAGAGTATGATTCATTACTGTAGTCCTTGAAAATATCTTTAGATTATCATCATAAACTACATGTAAACTTTGGGATTTCCAGCCTTTAGAGTCAGCTATGTACATTAACTTCCTCTTGTCTATACATCAAACAAGATTCAAAAATTGTCACCTTCCGACTTCAGTTCATGTTGGTTTCTACTGAAAGAAAAATCAGTCATGCCAGTGGGAAGAAAACAACAGCATACTTCAAAACCAGGTGCCCTTATTAGGCTGATCAGAAAGACTTTTTTTCACAGAACACTATACCTCTGAACATGACCAGCTGCTGTCCCAGTCCTTCAACACGTCCAGACTATGAAAATCATCAGGAGAATGTTCACTAGAAACATAAGTGAAAAATTTTAAGTCTAGGCTTTTAAGTGCAGAACTAATGTTCTTTTTGACTCTATGTTAAGATCTATGTAAAGGTGAGTCTAGTTTGCAGTTACCAGTCAAATTCTGAACCTGTAATTAGAAGTACTTGACTTAAATCCATGACTAAGATGTTCAGAGCTTTTAAATTGCACCCAATTAGCAAAGCTTCAGCTATTGCTCTAGAGACACACAGTGTCTTCAGAGGTTTACATGCATACCTGAGCATGTCTTATAATCTCTTGCAGGCTATTGGAGGAGTACTAAGTAGGTAGATAAGCCAACCTTAGCCCTCAGACTTCCGGATAACCACAGTAGAAGAAAATCATTATAGACTAATTGGAGGAATAGTTAAGAAAAAAAGGAAAATTTAGAGCTTAATTCAACTCATTTTCAAGTAAATTTTTTAACTAAATCAGGTAAATTATCTCTGTCCATTGACTGTAACAGGGAAGCATCGAGGGTTGTGCAATCCTTTCTCTCCACGCCACACTCCAAATGGCCACAGTATAATAATGTGTTCGTCTGTTCTAACAGTCTCTGAAGTGGGATGTTTTGTAATGAGAACACATGGCCTTACAGATATCACCAAGGAAAGATGAAGTAGTGTCCCATGATTAGGGGTGCACCTTCCCAGACTGACTGTCTCTGTGCTAGACAGAAGCATTGCTTGTTTTTCCACAGTGCCCACACACATATGTGTTCATTGTGGTTCCAAAGGTTTTCTTAGTAGAAGATAGGAGAGAGACAGGAGGATGATTTCAAAGCACTCCATATTTTAAAGTGCAAGAGCTTCTCAGATTTGCAGGGAAAGATAATAATTTGATAAAGAATAAAATATAAGAAAAAAACTCCCAAACTATGAGATGCTTCTGCCTGACAGAGCAGTGCATGGAAAATTACACATCCAGGTGGTATTCTGACCGGGGTGAAAGTAAATCCATAAAGACAAACTGGTAAAAATATGAATAAGTTAGTCTGAGGAGAAGCGTAAGCCTGATAACCAAAAATAGGAGACAGCAAGTGTTCATTATGGTGGAAGAAAAGGGGTGTGGGAGGGATTTTTTTCTGTATGTGATTTAAGACCTATATTTTCTAAGTTGCAGCTATTACCATGAGCACAGAATTTTCAGTCAGAATGTATTTTGTCTATTCCAGTCAAAGAGCAGCTTACCAAGAGAGTATTTCTAGGAAAATGTTAGTGCCTGTAAAACTGGCAATTTTTGTTTGTGCAACAGGCACAATGAATATTCTTACTGTAAAACATGTGTAAGCTAAAGACCAGGCTAAAATTTGGGAGAAACTTTGAATGGAGACTATTAGTTATAACGACGTAATGTAATCTTTTAATTAAAATTTTGAGCACAGTCACTGATGTAGTGATGTATAAACTTCAACAAGACATAATGTAACCTTTTAATTAAAATTTTGAGCACAGTCACTGATGTAGTGATGTATAAACTTCAACAAATTCGCAAAATAATGAAGACAGGTGGCAGAAATGGAAGCACCTTCAGCATGTGGTCAAAAATTCAGTGTGCCAAAATATTTGGCTAAGAAAAAGAATATCTGAATGGAAAAAAAATTAAGTGCAAACAGCACTTGCAATGTGCTGTAGCTTGAAATGGAGCATTTCTATGAGAAGAAGAGATTGATAATGCTATTTGCAGCAGGACTTCTTCAGAAGTGTTAATGCTTTCCTGTAATTCATCAAATCCATCCATAAGGCGATTTGCAACTGTTTTTTTCTAATTTGACAAGCATGTAAAATTTTTCAGCAGATAGGCTAAACCCACTGAAGTGAATTTAAGCTAATCGACACTTCTCTTACTTTCCTTAGTTACCTTACACGAATCCCTTGGAAATAGACCACAAACGTCAAGGTATCCATGGATTCCAGCCTAAAAATTACTGTTTTAAGTGTTCAATGTTCAATGTTCAAGGTAAGTGGATTCAGTTTAGTAGGGGTGGTGGTGAAAAAGGTGATTTCTCCTAAGGTTTAAAAAAAGTTATATTTGGCATTCTAAGGGGAGAAAGTCTGTACAATGCCACAGTAAAGGTGTGAGCATGGGTAAATTCTATGTGTATCATGTAGAAACATTTGGGTCTGGTCATGATCTGCACAAGACCAATTCTATGTGTGTCATGTAGAAACATTGGGTCTGGTCATGATCTGCACAAGACATTCGCTCAGGGAGTGGTGACCTGTATCAAACTGTGAACAGCTGTGATTTATATAATATTAGGTACTCCATGAAATAAAAATAAATACTTGCAGCATAAATTAAATATGGTAAATATTATAATCTTGGGGCTATTAAAAACACCATCTTCTTGTTTTCAAGACTTGAACAAACTGGATTTATTCTGATTTATTGTGTCAACCTAGCTGGAAGCACAGATAATATTAAACACAACTAATATTTCATGAATTCTTCAGTGGGGTTGTTTTTGTGCACACAGTTCATAATTAGACACACAAATGTATCTAAAACTGACCATTGGCATAAACTCAAAAATTGTAAATAAAAGTAGAAATGAACTGTGTTAACATAAAAATATATAAAAGAGCACTGTGTGAGGATTTGTTTTCTAATATTTTTCTGATATTTTCTGAAATGTTTACATTGAATATACTTCACAAAACCTTCTCAGCCATATGAGTGAAACTGAATTTAATCCCCTTTCCTCTGTTGTTACATGTATTCACAACAAATTATGCAAAATATATAGTCATAGGTGGTATGACACCAGGAAATTCCTGACCACCAAAATATCAGAATATATGGATTTAATTGTAATAAGGAACTACCACAGATAGACGGTTTGTTGTAAAAGGTTAAGGTTACCATCTGGAACGAAGTTCCCCTGAGTCTATGTGAAGTAAATTAAAATATGTTCTTCAATGACTCTTCAAATCTCTTTGACCCTATTCTGGTTTGTCAGGAAGGTTAGAAAGGTAGAAGAGGTTCTTTATTTTTATTTTATTTTTTGCTAATTCGATTAAAATCAGTTTGGATAGGGATAATTCTTTCATGGATCATAAATAAGACACATGAGAACTGAGATGAGTAATATGATCATGTTGACATAATGGTGATAGAATTCTGTTGGTTAAAATAGTCTGAAAAAATAGTAATTTTAAAAAAATGTCAAAAATGTAATATTTATCTATTTTTTCTTATTTTTTTAGCAACACATGACATCCTACTTAAAAAATGTCAAAAATGTAAGATTTATCTATTTTTTCTTATTTTTTTTAGCAACACATGACATCCTACTATTGTTCTCAACAGTTTCCAATTGGCATAAACCTGCATTTTAAAATATGGCTGAGATTATTACATCTATGGCAGTAAGCAATTTTGTCTTTATTCAGCATTTTTATTTCATCGGGGCAGTTAGATTATTTCTTGTATATGACTAGATCTCCTTTACTAAAAGATGCTGATGTTCCTTCCTTTCTGATGCTTAGTACACCCATATTATTTAATAAACAGTAGAAATGTGAACTTTCAGACCCTCATAAAATTATGGGTTTCTGCATTCAGCTTCAATGTTGACTACATTTTAGGAGTTCTGATGATGTATGATTGTCATGGGAGATGATTTCTGAGATTCATATTTTGTAGGTATAGCAATGCATGGTCATCATCTGCTTAATAATAATTGTTATTATATTTGTTATTATTCTATAAATAAACATCAGATTAATAAGATAATAAGTATATAATATGAAGCAGAAAGTGTTTCTGATCTCTAGCAAAGCAAAAATCATAGCAAAGAAAGAAAATAAGGCCTGATATACTCAAAATTGGTGTCAAACTATGGACCGAACTATTCAATAATATGAAGATAATATTCACATACCAAGTTTAGGTAATGAGAAACCTAAATATGGAGGTTGGTATCCTCACAGTTCTTTACCAGCAGGGGTAACATAAATCCTGGATCCATGAGTCATAATACCAAAACTTTTCCATGGCTTAGAACCATGATGTTGATGCAATATGGCTTTCAGGGCTAAAAGGAGAGTAAGAACAGTTCATGAGTAGAAAAGGACAGGAAGGCATTTCTTCTTAATGAGATGGAGCTGGTCTCACTTGCCTGTAGTGCCCTTTAGACCCCTGTTACCTGGAATTTGAAGAATTCAGTCTTACCCTGCCAGCCTGGCTTTGCTAGCCATGGACTGCCTGCTTCATGACCCAAGAGCTGGACACCTCCCTGCAATCTTCAATGAATATTGAAAATCTTCTCCAGAGTGCAAATCGGAGAACTGGGAACATGCTCCTGCCCTGCATTTACTTCTGGATAAGCCTATTTCCTTCCATTGCCTACACAGAGAAATTAGTCAGACTAGTACCCTAATCTAGGCATAGAGGTTAGATACCTAATGTTAGTATCTATGAACATGTCACAGAATGCACTCGACCAAAATGATTGCACAGGTGTGCTGAATAAAAAGAAGTTTGCCAGAGCATGCCAGAATTAATGACTGAGATAAAATATAACACAGAAAAAAATCTAAGAAGGAAAGGCAGGCAGCTCTTCAGAATGCAGCAGTTGAACAGTGTTTAAAGGCTTTTAAATAAAATACCTCTTTCAATGCTCTCCCTTAGGACTCTTAATTGAAGCCTTATGAATGAGAATACTGCAATTGTTCCTTTGGGAATAATAATTGTTGGGAGTGCCCGTGACAATGGAGCAGAAATACTAATCCCAAGGGTGGTTAAATGAAGCAATGGGCATGAGCCTGGGTCATAAGCAGGAAAACATAATGCCTGTCCCCAAATGTGCTGCAAAAGGAATGAAGGATAAGAACTTGTGCAATGCTTGAAATTTAAGCAGTATTTGCAGTATTTTGAAGCATCCTATTAGTTAGAATGTGGGTTTAGTTTATAACTAAAGAGAACAGGGCACCAAAGTATCTTCTATGGCAAATATAGTCCCAGAATTTTTAACATGGTGGCTATAGCAGGTTAGGAAAAACAAAATTTGTTTACTACAGGAAGTTTTGAAGAAGCTGCAAATATTTCCACTCTGAGATGTTGGGGTTTTTTCAGGGGAAACTTCCCAAAATGCCACTTAAACCTCAACCTTGAAAAATGAGGGTTTTTTAAATATATAAAGAAAAAAACAACCAAACCAAAACAAACCACCTTAGCTACGATTTTTTTTATTTAAAGGTACCTTACTCTCTTTCTCATATGACCAGGACTTGGTTCAGGCTCACAGGACTGAGCTGTTTTAGAGGAAGGGAATTGTAGAGGCAAAATGTGCCCTTCTTGGACATTTTTCCCATCTTCTCTCCATTCCTATTTGCTAATCCATTTAATTCCATCTTGTTATCGAGGACTCCCTTTCCCATCTCAGATCTATTTCTGATTGAAAATTCTGCTGTTGTTGCTCATTGTCTATCTATTTACTTTGCTTAAGTGCAGGAACATTAGACTGCCATAGCTCCAGAAAATGGGACATTTACATATTGTAGAGATTGTAACTATTTTCAACTCATTCATTGTATTTCTGAGGCTTTTCTGGCACATGCAACCAAGTTGGCCTGAGCACACTCTGTAAATCCCACACTTTAGAATGGCAGCAGATTTATTGCATTAGGGTTGCATAGTCAATCTTTGCTTGGGCAGTAGATCAAACTCTCCCTAGAAGTTTTGGGCTTTCGAGATCTGAGCTAGCCATGTACACACACTCCCATCATCTATTGAGGTACAGCAGCTCTGGAGAGTGAAAACACATAAGTTTTTTTCCTTATGGAGAGAAGAAGGTCTCACTTTCCCACTAAGATTAAAAAAGGGATGAGAACTTATTTGCTCCCTTGTGATTTCTCAGTATATTTGCCTTCAAAAATGAAGGCAGATCTTTTTAGTCTCTTATTCCTTGTGACTTCCCTGACCTTCTTGTGGCTGCACAGTAAAGGCTGTTACTGATTGCTAGTTAGTGATAGCTTGGTTTTTGGAAGGCAAAGAGCAGTATTTGTTAGGAATTTTCCTGTTAGATTCAGTATTGTCATAATTTAGGGTTATATTTAAAAATTGGCAATCTTTGGTTGATAAGAACATTTTTATCATCATAGCTTGCAAGAAGCATTCAATGAAGATTAGAAAAGTAAAAAAACTAAAGGAGAAATTCGACTTTACCAGAAACACTTGTCTAAAACTCTTCCAGAAATGCTCTTCAACACCTTATTTCACTCTTGAGATTAAACTGAACACTATTTGTCAGCCAAGACACATTTAGCTGAGAAAGCTTGTTGTGAGATTAATACTGTATAAATTCTGTGCTGGATCCTGTTGTTGTATTAAGCAAGGCAGTACTTGCAAGGAGAAGCAAAGCCTTTCATTACACCTCCTGATTACCAGGCTCTCAGAGCTATAAACTGCTGCTGTTGCTACGTTAAACCAGCTGTTACTGTCTACCATTGAAATCTGTATCTGTCTTCATTTTCTCATGTGTCTGCATTAATCACAAGAACAAAAACCCCAAATGAAAACATTTCTATTAATTGAAGCTTCCTCATATTCTGGAAAGAAAAGATGAGTTTTGTAATATGCTAGTTGTTCTTGTTTAGTGGAGCATTGTTCCTTGCCTGGCTAGATGAACCGCAAAACTGGAGAGTGAGCATAGATATTTTGATACAATTATACTGTAACACTCTTTTTATTTCTTTTTTTTTAAAAGGAAAACTTAAAAAAGAATAAATAGTTTCTGCCATCTGTAAAGCATGTGATATGCCTTTTAGTGTTTAGCTTGTTTGAACTTTATTGTGCAAAATTATTTATCTGATTAAATTCTTGTGACTTTTGGGATGTGTATACATGCAGGGACTGCTTGGAAATACACAAAAGTTCACAATGGCAAGACAGTTAGACATATATAACCATTCTTGCAAACATATATGACTATATTTAAATATGGATTTGAACTGTTTTCTTATATTATTTCTTCTATTAATCTATTCTTATTAACTTCTACAAACTCCAAGCAATCTGAGTTCAAGAACTGGATTCTTAGTATTCACTGTAATAGTTCCCCTTTTCACCCTGCCATCACACAGAAGTATCCTTGGCATTTTATACCCAACTTAATAAAAATCTTTTAAAATAGCAGTAAATATTGGGGGAAACATACAGCACAAGACTCAGAGAAGGAAATTATTTTGATGAGTACTTCAAAAATATATACTTTCTCTTGGACTCTGACACATCCAAAATTTCAAGAAAGCTCATTTTTGCAGACTGAGTTATTGCAATGTCTACAAAATTTTAGCACTGAATCTGGGAAAATAGAATAAAAGGCAATGGTACAAAGGTGCAGCAAGTGATGATGCCACTCAAAATTCCAGTCTGGTGCTCTGCTCAGTGACAGACTCTTCTGCCTGAAGCCTTCAAGCCTGGTTGCTACATTTACAACCTTTGAAGAAAAAGTAGTTGAGCCAAATACAGTGGAAGGAAGAAAATCTTTAGCCCTGGGAGAAGCACTTCAACTGGGCTGTGGCACAAGAGTAAAAACAGGAGGCAAACAAACAAATAAATTGCAGATAGATCTGGAAAACTGGTAAAGGAGTCACACAATTAGATCTGTGTTTTGTAAGAGATTTGAAGAAAAAAATGTGTGTAAGGTGTGACTATCCATGAATGTAAGGAGGGAGATCTTGTTACTTGGCTTTCTTTTGCTTTTCTGACTTTGCTTTTCTGTCAGGATATGGCTTAGGGCTTGGGAGTTACAGCAACTTGGACTTGATGATCTCAGAGGTCTCCTCCACCCTTGATGGTTCTATGATTCTCTGATTCTCTTTCCTCAAAGAATATACACTGCAGATTAGGAATCAGATAAGTGGATCTATGAAGAAAAACATAGATAAATACATCCCAGTGGAGCTCCACTGTGATTTCTGGAATTATTCCAAGTCATAAACTAGGGTCATAATTTCATATTTTCATCAAAACCTTGGAGAATAGTATAAACTTTTAGACTTGAGTTCTGGAAAATCTGACAAAATCCTTTGTACAACCCCTTTAAATCCCACACTTAGCATATTTTTTATGTTTTGGATACTAAAACATGATTTAGTAAGCACAAAGCATAGGTGTTTGATGTTAGTGTTGTCACTGTACTTATTACTGGAATGTTCTAAAATATTACTATAGTAAAGGTGATAACATGAATAAAACAGAATGAGATAGACACTACATTACTGAAAAAACCACCTCAGTTTTATTGCTCTATAACCACAGAATTTGGATAGTTTTAAAAATGGTAAGCCTCTTTTCCTGCCCACTTTATTTGTGCAATCTCCTTTGTTTTGTTTTGTTTTTCCTGAAAATTATCGTTATTTGCAGATCCAAAACCAGCACACACCATTTCAAGTCATTTCCCATCTGAAATTTTGTAATCTTTGTAAATTACATCGAAGACAAGCACGAATAATGTGTTTTCCTACCTCTAGCTGGTATCACTCTTTGAAGACAAGCACGAATAATAATTTCCTACCTCTAGCTGGTATCACTCTTGAATGAATACAGAAATGCCAGGACCTGCTCATATTTTACTCTTGAAATGTGGACAATGGACCAGTGTCAAAAGTGAAAGATGAGAATTTAATAGCTGTCCAGGGGTGTGCAAATTAAAGCTAGAGACTAAATAGCAACTTATGGGGCATAAAACCCAGCAGACAATGAGTAGACAATAGGTCTAGAGAACTGTTGGACAACACTGAATTGTCAAACATGAGTTCAGCTCTCTGCACCTTAGCTACAGCTGCAGCAAGAAGTGAGCAGGCCAGGGTGGCAAATGTAAACACCTTTTAGTCCTCAGCATGCATGAGGTGCTGCTGGGTAATCTGGAGGAGTGCTGAGCCAAATACTGAGATAGATGTCAATTGTAGAGATTGTCTACAAATGCTCTCTACAAATATAGCAGATTTCCCCTTCACCTAATGCAAAACACTAACATCTTCATATTTCTTTACTGAAATTGTGATTTATTTTTTTAGCAACAAACTTTTTCCCAAGATAATAAAGTTTTGGATGAATATGGGCATCCTTCCTTTGCAAAGGCCATAGATTTATCTATCAGTCAATAAGAAAAAAAGGTACCTCTCAAGCAACTCATCACCTCCAGAACTTACTGAGGTCTGCAAACTGGTTTGATGGCCTCAAGGAAAGAACTAGGCTTAGTTAAAGAAATTGAAGAAGTTAGAGTTATGATGCTGAGTATTAGAAACATAAACTTGCTAGCAACTCTGTTGGAGACAACTCTGTGGGCAGACTGACTACAGATGTCAGGAGCTGTGGGGCTGTAGCCCAACAACATCTCTTTCGTAAGCCCATGGTCTTTGGCTGACTTCTCAGAGGAGCTGCTGCACCCGTGCCCCAGCATCCTTTCACCATGTCCTCCACACTGCAGGGAGGGTTTTATAGCTAAGGTAAATTATCTGTCTTAATCATAACAGTCTTGCTCTTGAATGCAAGTTGAAATGAAAAGCAAAATAACTAAAAGGAACGAAAAACCTATAAGTGAAGCCACAAATGTGTATTTTGCTTAGGAACCTACTGAGTTCGAAAGCCTGAAAACACCTCATAACAGCTTTGTTACTGACTGAAAATAGAACAATTCCAGTTTCATTTAGGTTACTGGAGCACCAGTGATTCATGACATTAGTCAGCTATGTACATTCCAGCAGAAATCAAACCTAGTAGCCAGAAATAATACCAAAGCTGAGTAGCTTCATAAGATTCGAAGGATCCAATGCATTTTTGTCTCAGCTGAAAATACTATACTCTGGCTTCTCCATTCACAGGAGTTTTTTTCATGCTATTCAAAACCCTGGAAAAGAGGCTGCAAAACAATCTGTGCTTACATTTAAAATTGAACCATTTTGCATGTACTAAGTATTCTCAAAACTGGGTAATAGGCTTAAACCAGAAGAGCTTAGAGCTGACAACATTCAAACACTGACACCCCCAATTAGTATTGTTCTTATTAGACAGTACCGTTTTTCAGAAATGTACAAGAAAAACTATGCAGTGGAAACTCATTGAAAATATGACTATGCTCTACAGTATAAAGTCTACTCCATTGTCCAGGCACATTATGGGCACCACCAGCACCTTCAATGCAGATTCTCATTTATTGAGCAATGATGATTTATTATAGTTGCAGACCTACAGCAACATTTTTTACTGCTATGACTGGTCTTATTGAAACTTTGAAAAACATTTGGAAGAAAAAACTTGAAAAATAATAAAAATGATCCAGGAGAAATTGCATTTCAGGCAAATGGAGGAAGAAGGAGGAATCAAGAGGATAAGTAAAAGCACAAAATATAGTTCTGAGGTAAATGATTGCTTTTCTTTTCCCACATTTGCGATAAGTAAAAGCACGAAATATAGTTCTGAGGTAAATGTGGCACAGAACTAATGATTGCTTTTCTTTTCCCACATTTGCTTTGATACTGAATTTATTGTTCTATATACCTGTTAAACTGTATAACAGTCTGAAAAAAAAGGAGAGAAAGGCAGCAAAGCATGTTCCTGTAAAAAGCAGTTTAATGCTAGGCCCCATGATATCATTGCAACCCTTTTACAAGCCTGAATTAACCTATGAGAGAGAGTTAGCTTCAGATATACTTGCAGTTTGAGAGCGAAATCTTAATCATTTTACAGTATATGATGTTTAGTGCCTAGGAAGTGTTTGCAGTTATGAATGTCTGTCTAATCTGCACAAAGAAAAGGTCATTTCTAACACAATATATCTGACTGAAGTAGAGAAATGCAGTGTTAATATTGGCCACAAAAGATTGATTATTCTTTAGTCAATACGTATACAATGTAAACTCATCCAGTTTTGGTGAGAAGTCCAGTATTTCTACATTATTGCAATAATTTTCACTCTTTCATATGTTTTGATGACAGCTATACATATAGCATATATATAGAGACTGTGGGCTAAACTTTTAGAAATATTTTCCTTCTATTGCTGCACATTCTTAAAGGTCTTCTCCAACCCTGATGACTCTATGATTCTATGATTCTATTCCGTGTATCTCAGTGGTGTTTGCAAGAGGTAAGGGATGAGCTGAGCAGGGCAGAGATGGAAGATATATTAACTACCTTCATTTTCTCTTGTGCTTTTGGATTGACAGATGTGGTAGGAAAATGCCTACCTGCTTTGGTTGGGAGCTATGCAGTCAAATGACTTTACAGAGAAGGGAAGAGACTGTATACATCCTAGAAAACAAGCAAAGTGAACAGAAATTATGAGTGGAACATCAAAGATTTTCTGGGGCTTGTGGTAGGCATACAGATTCAGAGATTCCAAGTGTTATTGGCCAGTCAGCAAAGATTTTTGCAATGTATTTAGTTTGTGAGGTGGTAGCAACTGATAGGGGAAAAGAAACCAGCCCCAAGAGGCTATGACATAATTGATGGTATAGAAAATCATTCATGAAATGATTGCATGGAATCATACATGGCCAAATCACTACAAATCATTTTGAAAGATGCTCTTCTCTGTGTAACCATCTCATGATAATGCATGAGGGCATCTTGACCTACGAATTTCTCATTTATTCTTTCAAGGTTCAAGTTCTGCTTTTATCACCTTTAGAAATGAATTAATAGCAAATTCATATTTCTTATCATAGCCTGATCCCCAAACAGTTATATATGTGGAGTTTTCTAAAAATATAAGAGGACATCTTTGAAATTATATC